>NW_019947850.1:3725-11043 GCF_002910315.2 Salvelinus sp. IW2-2015
GAAGGAAAGAGAGAGAGAACAGAGGAGAGAGAGAGGGAGGAGGAGAGAGAGGAGGAGGAGAGGAAGAGAAGAGGAGGAGGAGAGAAGAGGAGGAGGCGGATAGAAGAGAGAGAGAGAGAGAGGAGGAGGAGAGAGATCGAGAGAGACAGTTTATTATTTCTGACTTTTGGTACGCCTCTGCTGGTTTTGGGAAATGTTTTTATGCTTTTGTACGCGGGGCGCTGTCCTCAGATAATCGCATGGATGTGCTTTCGCCGTAAAGCCTTTTTGAAATCTATCAATCGTTGGATTAACTGGGAAGTTAAGTCTTTTAAAATAGATGTACAGGAAGGAGGCAGGGAGGGAGAGAGAGGAAGAGAGATGGAAGGGAGAGCGGAGAGAGGGGGAGAGAGAGGTAGGGTAGGGACAGAGGGAGAGAGAGAGTAGTAGGTGGAGAGAGAACGGAGGGACAAGGCAGGAGGGAGGCGACAGGGAAGGAGGGAGAGAGAGGGGAGGTAGGGGAGAGGAGAGAGGGAGGGTCAGGGCAGGAGGGAGGAGGGAACGGGGGAAGAGAGGGAGAGAGAGAGGTAGAGTAGGGAGAGAGGGAGGGAGGGAAAAAGAGAGCTAGGTAGGGAGAGAGGGAAGGGCCCGATCACTCTCTCTGTTCTGTGTTTGACCACTACCGGAGCAATTCAGGTCCCACATGTATTTCTCGACGCAACTCCGTTATTTGGTGCAAAATGGTCGGGAGCTGCTAGTCTGCTACATCGTAACTTTTAGTAGCCTGCCGCATCCTGCAAACTTTCGTGCTACTGTGCGACTGTGCATGCTGCCTTTGCTTGTCTGTAGGCTAGGAGGCAAGGCGGGGGCACTGCGCAGGCTTCAATACCTTCACAGGCGTATAATGTTGTTGTTCGTTTATTGTGATATTGTCATTCAATGTTGAGGATGGACAGTTGCTAATGACCAGTTCGAGCGTCTCTGAGTTGTATGACTGGTGTGCAGTGAGCAGAGAGGTCAGGCATTTCTCTACTGGACGATACTGAAAGACCAAATTCCAGATACCAAATAATTTAGTGCATTCATTATAACAATAGATGCGAAAACGGCGAGTTTTCTGAGGAACAGATTCACTACCACACGAGTTCTAACACGTCAGCGTGGCTAGTGTTGAAAGGAAACAGCCCAAGTCTTAAGACTAGCCAATTCAACAAAGTCCGATGTGTCATAGCTAGCTAAAGATTCGCTAACCAAATATGGTTCCAATGTTAGCTTGTTAGCTAGCTAACATTAGGCTTATAATAGCAATGTGAATTGGCATTCTAGAAAATATCCCCAAAGTTACAACACACAAGTTCGATGTTAGCTAGCAAGCCCAGCCCATCTAACCTCAGGCTAACGTTAGCTATAGCTCACAGCTAGCTTATTAAACTTGGAGGATCCTTTACCTGGAGGGAGAGTGAGAGAGGCGGGAGAGAGAGATGAAAACTTAAGATGTTGTTACGTAGAGTAGTATCAGTGAGTGAACTCAGAATATTAATAGCTCCCCATATAGTAACGTACATCACTCCCCGTGAACACGCTATAGACTGTAGTTATGAGCCCGACATCAAAATAACCAGATCTGAGCACACACAGGACTATCAATTATACAATCCCGCCAAATACCATTATACCAAACATACCCTACTAATATCCGTAACCATACCATATCCAATCCCTAACATATTACCAATATACCAAAGCATACACATAACTAAATTATACCGTATACCATTAAACGCGATACCATATAACTATACACATTTATACCAACATACCATACATAGAATATACCTACGCGTGTGTACTAGAATTATAACTCCCAATACAATACCATACCTCTGATATTGTCATAGCTAGACCCTAATACACACTTTATAGCATGCATACCATATTTAATATACCTATACCCAAATACCAATACCATTAATTATATACCAGTTTATACCACTCATATATATACCGTTTCGGCTATTTTTATCCAACATACCATATTAATATAACATAGCCATACCAATAGCATACCATATTAATACCATACATACCATAATGTCAAGATACCCCTCGAAACTCCTCAGATTACCATAACTATACCATATGTAATATACCGTATTACCATACATACCATATTAATTATTCCGGTATAACCAATAATATACCGTATTTACCATACTATACCATATTAATATACCATATACCATAACAACCATACCACCTATTAATTTACCAAATATACACATACAATATCAATACCCATATTAGATTTACCATATCCATACATACCAACATGCATTTACCATACATACTCACGCCACCATATTAATATTACCAGCAAAACCATACATACCATATTTAATATACCATATACCCATACATACCATCCATAGGTAGATATAACATATTACCATACCCATATTTAGATATTATATATATCCATACCATTATTAGATGATACATATACTCAAATACCCATTATTAGATAAGTACATCATACTCATAGCCATATCTAATCTTTATAGAGGATAATTAAACCCAATACTCTATTTAGACTATTAGATAGTAACCCCATAACCTTGTAAATTAAAATATCCTATATATACCATACCTATAGAATTACAGTATACCCCTATACCGTATATAGATTAGATTACATTATTAACCTACCATATTTAGATTATAATTACCATGTGATAAAACTGTAGCTATACAGCATAATTAGTCTTACCCGATACATATACCACATACCATATTAGATATTACTAACCCTATGCGGACATATTATGTAAAGAATAAGCCCTTATCCAACGGTTATACCAATTAGACCCCTATTAACATATACGAACCACCTAGTGGCAAATTAGATAATTACAACGACCATATTAGCATATGACATATACCATATTAGATATTACATTATACCATACCATATTAGATTATTACAATACCATATAGATTGGACAGATACCATATTCGATATTACATATACCATATTAGATATTACATATACCATACCATATTGAATATTACATTATACCATATTAGATCATATACCATATTGAATTACATATACCATATTAACTATGACATATTACCAATTCGATAATACATATACCCATATTAGATATTACATATACCATACCTATTAGATGATTACATATTACCATATTAAGATATTACATATACCATATTAGATATTACATATACCATATTAGATATTACATATACCATATCTAGATATACATTTACCATATTAGATATGACAATACCATATAGATATGAATATACCATATTTCGATATTACATATACCATATTAAGATATTACATATTCATACCATATTAGATATTACATTTACCATATTAGATATTACATATACCATATTAGATTGATTAATATACCATATTAGATATTACATATACCATATTAGATATTACAGGATACCATATTAGATATTACATATACCATAATCGTATTAGTGGACCATTAACGTATTACAACAACAGGGTAGCTAAAAAGGAGGAGGAAGTTTAAGTGTTTCTAAAACGCTTCAGCAAGTTGTCTTCTATATTCAATAACATACAGGAGGATTGTATTGACATCTAAAAGCTTAGTAGACATATACACACCCAGCACCACCAACCACCGTCCCCGTCCCCGTCTCCCGCAGAGCGATCAGACATCCCTGACAACGTATCTTGCAAGCCGTTGAACCCCTAGGCCTTCATGCATATCTATATCACACATATAAAACTTCTCAACGCAGCTATAGCCTGATGTCATTATTTTTGCTTGTCAGAGCCTTCGTTCTTGGAACCGAGGATTTAAAGGGGCGCAGTTCGCTTTCTATTTCCGCCTCTGTTGTCGGCCCTGCTTTCCCTTCTGCTTCTCCTCCTCTCTCCTCTCACTAGCTTAACTACCACCACCACAGTCACCAGCCCTCCCTGCCCCCCATTAGCAAACATCCTGCAAGGTGGGCAGAGTCATATGGTGTATGAAGCACTGACAAAATAGAAAATAACAATAGCCCACAGCGGAGGTATATAGTGTCGCCCCTGAAAACAGCGGAGGTAGAACGGGAACAGCGGAGTAGAGCGGGGAAACAGCGGAGTAGAAGGGGGAACAGCGGGAGGTTAGAGCGGGAACGCGGAGTAGAAGGGGGACAGCGGAGGTAGAAGGTGGAACAGCGAAGATAGAAGGGGGAACGCCGGAGGTAGAACGTGGAACAGCGGATAGAAACGGGGTGAAACACAATTTGGTCTAGAAAAACCGGGGAACAGCTGGGATCCAACTGATCCTAGAACGGGGAACAGCGGAGGGTGTAACGGGGAACAGCGGAGGTAGGAACGGGGTTAACAGCGAGTAGAGCGGGAACAGCGGGAGGTAGAAGGACCGGCAAAACACAGCAGGAAGAGCTAAGAGCGGGGCAGACAGCTGGAGGTTAGAAGGGGCGAACACGAGTCCCAGCTAGACAAGTAGATGTTCAGAAGGGGTGTCCAACAGCGGAGATAAGCCACAGGGGATCACAGCGGAGGATAGAACCTACGTCCTGGTCCCCGAATAAGCGGAGGTAGAACGGGACAAGAACAGCGGAAGGTAGAACGGGAACACGGAGGTAAAAGGGGCGAACAGCGGAAAGGTAGAGAACGGGGAACAGCGGAGGTAGGAATGTGGGAACAGCGGAGGTAGAAACGGGAAACAGCGGAGGATAGAACGGGAAACAGCGGAGGTTAGAACGGGAACAGCGGAGGTAAACGTGGAACATCGGAGGTGAAGAGAGGAACAGCGGAGGTAAACGTGGAACAGCGGAGGGGACGGGGAACAGCGGAGGTAAACGGGAGGAACAGCGGAAGTAGAACGTGAACAGCGGAAGGTAGAAGGCGGAACAGCGGAGTAGACGGGAAACAGCAGAGGAAGAACGTGGGAACAGCGGAGGTAGAAGAGGGAACCTCCTAACCGGTCAAGGTGTATAACGTGGAACCAGCTGGACCCGTTCAGAATAACTGGGGAAAACGAGCTGGAGGTCATATAACGGGGAACAGTGCGTTATTATAGCACAATACAAGTTCAGGGAATTTACACCGCGGAAGGTTAGCATAAGGGGAACAGCGAGGTAAGAACGTGGAACGCGGAGGAGACGGGGAACAGCGGATGGTAGAAGGGGAACAGGCGGAGTAGACGGGGACAGCAGAGCTAGAAGGGAACAGCGAGGTAGAACGGGAACCAGCGGAGTAGAACGGGAACAGCGGAGGTACGAAGGGGGACAGCGGAGGTAGAACGGGAACCAGCGGAGGTAGAACGGGGAACAGCGGAGGTAAGAACGGGTAACAGCGGAGCGTAGAACGGGGAAAAGCAGAGGTAGAACGGAACAGCGGAGGTAACGGGGAACGCGAGGTAGAACGGGGAACCAGCGAGGTAGAAGGGGAACAGCGGAGGTAGGGCGGGAAACAGCGGAGGTAGAACGGGAACAGCCAGAGGTTTAGAAGGGAACAGCAGAGTAGAAGGGGGAACAGCAGAGGTAGAACGGGGAACAGCAGAGCGTAGAAGGGGGAAACAAGCGGAGGTAGGGCGGAGAACAGCGGAGGGAGAAGGGGAACAGCGGAGGTAGGCGCGGAAACCAGAGGCGGAGGTAGAAGGGGAACAGCGTAAGGTAGGGCGGGGGAACAGCGGAGGTAGAAGGGGGAACAGCGGAGGTAGAAGGGGGAACAGCGGGAGGATATAACGGGAACAGCGGGAGGTAGAACGGGAACCAGCGAGAGTAGAAGGGGCGTGCTGAGTTTATTTGCAGGAGTCGAGTAGCGAAAGTGGAAGGAGAGTCGCAGCATGGCGACGATCGTTCTCCAGAACAGTAGTCCCGTCACAACGTTTTTCCACTGACCTTTGCCAATGCGCCTTGGATGAAATTCCAGGAGCCCAGCCAAATCACAGTATTTACCACCCGTATGAGAGCACAACACGCGTTAGCAACATTTTTGCATTCTCCATTGCTAACGTCTACTTTATTTTTATTGAAAAAAACCTGCAAGGCAAGTTAGAACACGATTACCTTACGCACAAACAGCGGAACGGGTAAGACAAGGAGGAAACAAGCGGACGACCATTAATTGAAATAGGGTGATACAGCGGAAAAACACAAGAGTGGCTAGAAGGTGGGAACAGCTGACAGACCGGGCTCAAAGTTAAATACCTGGGGAAAGAACCTCACGGCGCATCTACCGGTAGGGCCCAATGTATCCCAGGGGAACACGGACGTAGAACAGGAATCAGCGTACGAATGGCTTGTCAGACGGGCCCAATACCAGCGGATATGGGGTAGAAGGGGGAACAGCGGAGGAGGGCGGGGAAAAGCCAGTCGGAGGTCAGAAGGGGGGGACGCGGAGTAAGGGCGGGGTTACACCTGAGACGTCTTTATGTCTTTTAGATGGGGAAACAGCGGGACCAAGATAGAAGGCCAACTGGGGCGTAACCGGTCGAGAGATTGTAGAACAAGGAAGAGAACAGCACGGACCTGTAGATATCGGGGATTACGTATTACACACGATCAATGGTGCACTCACCACTTTTTCACATTAAAATTGACTTTGTTAAGTATAGAGGGGCATCTGCTGTCGGATGAGAGAAGTGAGAGAGGAGACAGACGAATGAGAAAGAGGTATGTTGAGAGAGACGCCAAAGTGAGAGGAGAGAAGCCAGACAGAGACAGGAGAAGGAGCAAGAGAGCCAGAAGACATTTCCGTGGCAACCAAGAAAAAAATGCAATGAAGAGAGAAGAGAGAGAGAGAGACAGAGAGAGAGAGAGACAGAGAACAGAGAGCAGAGACAGAGGACAGAGACAGAGACAGAGAGAGAGAAGAGATGAGTATGAGAGAGAGAGATGAGAGATACATACATATCTCTTAAAATTAACCTACCTCCTCAAAAAATTTTTTGCCGTTTCCAAACCATACATACCATATTAATATACCATATACCATACATACCATACCATATTAGATATTACATATACCATACCATATTAGATATTATATATACCATACCATATTAGATATTACATATACCATACCATATTAGATAGTACATATACCATACCATATTAGATATTATATATACCATACCGTATTAGATATTATATATACCATACCATATTAGATATTATATATACCATACCATATTAGATATTACATATACCATACCGTATTAGATAGTACATATACCATACCATATTAGATATTACATATACCATATTAGATATTACATATACCATACCATATTAGATATTACATATACCATATTAGATATTA
>NW_019947850.1:11068-27980 GCF_002910315.2 Salvelinus sp. IW2-2015
CTGTACTGTATATAACTAGTAGACTGGTACTGATGACTAACTAGTTAGACTGGTACTTATATAAACTAGTGACTGGTACTGTATATAACTAGTAGACTGGTATCTTGTATATAACTACGTAAAACTGGTTACTGTATATAACAGACTGGTGACTGTATATAACATAGTTAGACTGTTAACTGGTATATAACAGAATGGTACTGTATATAACTTAGGAGACTGGTACTGTATATAAACAGACTGCGTACTGTATATAACTAGTAGACTGGTACTGTATTATAACACGATGGTACTGTATTATCAACAGACTGGTACTGTATATAACTAGTAGACTATGTACTGTATATAACTAGTAGGACTGGTACTGCTAATATAACTATAGACTGGTACTGTATATAACGAGTAGACTGGTACTGTATATAACTAGATGAACTGTACGTATATAACTAGTAGACTGGTACTTATATAACTAGTAGACTCGGTACTGTATATAAACTAGTAGACTGGTACGTATATATACTAATAGGACTGGTACTGTATATAACTAGTCTAGGACTGCGTACGTATATAACTAGTAGAACTGGTACTGTTATATAACTGACTGGTCACTGTATATTAAACTGTAGTAGACTGGTACTGTATTAACTAGTAGACTGGTACTGTATATAAAACTGACTTGGTACTGTATATAACTGGACTGGTACTGTATAATTAACTAGTAGACTGTACTGTATATAACAGGACTGGTACTGTATATAACTAGTAGACTTGGTAACTGTATATAACTAGAGACTGGTACTGTATATAACTGACTGGTACTGTATATAAACTAGTAGACCGCGTGAACTGTCCATATAACAGACTGGTACTGATAATAACTAGTAAGACTGTACTGTATAATAACTAGAGACTGGTACGTGTACATAACTAGATAGGATCTGGTACTGTATATAAACAGACTGGTACTGTAGATAACAGAATGGTACGATATTAAAACTTAGTAAAACTGTTACTGGAATAACAGACTGTACTGTATATAGACTAGTAGACTGTACGTATATAACTAGTAGACTGGACTGTATATAACTAGTTAGACTGTACTGTATATAACTATTAGACTGGTACTGCTATTAACTAGTAGACGGGTACTGTATATAACTAGTAGACTGGCTACTGTATGATAACTAGTAGGCTGGCTACTGTATAACTAGTAGCTGTACTGTATATAACTAGTAGACTGGTACTGTATATAATAGTAGGACTGGACGTATTATAACTAGTAAACTGGTACAGTATATAACAGACTGGTACTGTATGTAAACTAGTAGACTGGTACTGTATATAACAGAATGGTACGTGTATAAACGGTAGACTGTACTGTATATAAACTAGTAGACTGGTACTGTATATAACTGTAGACTGTACTGTATATAACTAGTAAGACTGGTACTGTAATATAACTAGTAGACTAGCTACTGTATATAAACTAGTAGACTGGTACTGTAATAACAGACTGTACGTATATAACTAGTACGACTGGGTACTGTATATAAACTAGATAGACTGGTACTGTATTAACTAGTTAAACTGTACTGTAGATAAAGAGGGGTACTGTATATAACTAGTAGACTGGTACTGTATATAACAACTGGTACTGTATATAACTAGTAGACTGGTCTTATATAACAGACTGGTACTGTATATAACTAGTTAGACTGGTACTAGTATTAATAACTAGTAGAACTGGTACTGTATATAACAGACTCGGTACTGTATATAACTAGTGACTCGTTACTGTTATAACGACTGGTACTGTATATAACAGACTGGTACTGTATATAACTAGTAGACTGGTACTGTATATAAACTAGTAGACTGGTACTGTATTATAACGAGTAACTGTACTGTAATTAAACCGAGTTAACCACTGGTACTGTATATAACAGACTGGTACTGTATAGTAACAGACTGGTACTGTATATAACTAGAGACTGGTACTGTATATAACAGACTGTTACTGTATATAACAGGACTGGTACATGTTATATAAAACTAGTAGACTGTTTACTGTAGTTTATAATAGTAGGACTGTTACTGTATATAAGTCTAGTAGACTGTACGTGTATTAACAGACCTGTGTACTGTATATAACAGTATAGCTGGTCACTGTATTAACTAGCGGAGACTGGTACTGTATATAACATCAGGTAGACTGTTTACGGTTATAATAACTAGTAGACTGTTACTGTATAGAACTAAGTAGACTGTTACTGTATATAAACTAGTAGACGGTACTTGTATATAACAGACTGTACGTGTATAACTAGTAGACTGGTACTGATATAACTAGTTAGACTGGTACTGTATATAACTAGTAAGGACTGTTACTGTATATAACTAGTACGACTGGTACTGTATTAACAGACTGGTACGTATATAACCAGACTGGTACTGTATATAACTAGTAGACTGTACTGTAATATAACAGACTAGGTGACTGTGAATATAACTAGCTAGACTGGTACTGTATATAACAGATCTGTTACTGCTATATAAACAGACTGTTACTGTATATAACTCAGTAGACTGGTACTGTATTATAACAGACTGGTACTGTAATAACTAGTTAGGACTGGTACTGTTATATAACAGACTGTTACTGTATATAACAGACTGGTACTGGCTGTATATAACTAGTAGACTGGTTACTGACACCCCTATAACAGACTGTTAACTGATATAACCAGAACTGGACTGTATATATAGACTAGTAGACTGTACTGTATATAACAGACTGGTTACTGGGATATAACAGACTTACTGTATATACTAGTAGACTGTACTGTATATACAACAGGACTGGTACTGTATAACAGACTGTTACTGTATATAACATACTCGCGTTACGTGTATATAACAGCTGTACTGTATATAACAGACTGGTACTTGTATATAACAGACTGTTACTGTCATCCATAACAGACTGGTACTGTATTTGATAACCAAACATCGATTTTTTTATTCCACACATTATTGAAAAGAACATGAGTAGACTGGTACTGTAGTATAACAACTAGTTACTGTATATAACAGACTGGTACTGTATATAACTAGTAGACTGGTACTGTATATAACAGACTGGTATGGATATTAACAGACTGTTACTGTATATAAACAGACTGTTACGTATATAACAGACTTTTACTGTAATAATAGTGCATCTTCTGTTTCTTCCTCTAGTCCAACATAAATAATTACACTGTAATGAGATCCGTTTTTACAGTATAATATATTTATTTACAGTATTAAATTAATATATTTATTTACAGTAGAAATAATTACTTAGTATAATATATTGTTGATATAACCTATATAAAACTTTATATTAAATCTAGGTAGATGAAATGTGTATAGTCTCGTCTCTCGTTCTCGCATTTCTCCATTCTCTCTACGTCTCCTTTCTGTGCGCTCTTGTTGAGATTGTCATTCTCTCTCCTCTCTCATTCTCTCTCTGTCTTCATGTCGTCCTCTCTCTCGCTTTTTTCTTAATTTTTTTTTTTTCTATCTCTGCATTCCGTGCGTCTCTCTCTCTCTTCTCTGCTATTTATGGGTTGCTGCGTGTTGAGCAGTATCTCCAGCCAGCAGGGCATGATGAATAACGTCTGGAATAGCAGGCGGCCCCATCCTTAGCGAAGCTAATCCTCACACTGTAGGATCATAGGGCCCCTCTAGTCAGCTCTATAGGGTCTTGCGTTGCTGCAAGCTCCTCAACATGCTCAGATTTCTCCCCTAGGTCAAACACGCCTGATCTAGGAATATCCTGACATCACCTTTCTCACAACCAGGACCTCCTGCACCCGAGGAACATCCAGGGTGGGGGAATTCACAAAAAGATGGGTGTTGACTCCGGTTATAGGCCCACACCCCGTCCGGTTCCTTACTGAGGAGGATACCGTAACCGATCTTGCGCGGTGTGCGCTGGACACGGTACTTGGAGCGGGGTGGCGGGGAGGGTGGTCTGTGAACAGAGGGTTGCCATGGTTATTGTGGAGGCTGAGCCGGCTCAAGAACAGAGCCGGGATCCCTGAGGTAGGTATAGAAGACCAGTACGGAGGTGTGGTAGACCCGGAGAGAGAACCGGCCCATCGCGCTCACGCGTGTCTCCAGTAGGCCATGTGACACCACTGGCTCTGCTTGGAGAACTCCGGGGACATACTGGCATCTGGAGGAGGAGAGAGAGAGGAGGAAGGAAAGAGAGAGAGAAAGAGGAAGAGAGAGAAGGGAGGAGGAGAGAGAGGCAGGAGGAGAGAAGAAGAGGAGGAGGCAGAGAAGAGGAGGAGGCGGATAGAAGGATGAGAGAGAAGAGAGAGGAGGAGGAGAGAGATCGGAGAGAGACAGTTATTATTTGGCTGACTTTTGAGTACGCCTCTGCTGGTTTTGAGGAAATGTTTTGTTATTATGCTTTTGTACGCGGGGCGCTGATCCTTCGATAATCGCATGGATGTGCTTTCGCCGTAAAGCCTTTTTGAAATCTATCAATCGTTGGATTAACTGGGAGCAGTTAAGTCTTTTAAAATACGATGTACAGGAAGGAGGCAGGGAGGGAGAGAGAGGAAGAGAGATAGGAAGGGAGAGCGCGAGAGAGGGGGAGAGAGACGGTAGGGTAGGTGACAAGGGAGAGAGAGAGTAGTAGGTGGAGAGAGAACGGAGGGACAAGGTAGGAGAGGCGACAGGGAAGGAGGAGAGAGAGGGAGGTAGGGATCGATAGAGGAGAGAGGGAGGGGTCAGGGCAGGAGGGAGGACGGGAAGGAGGGAGAGAGAAGAGGGAGAGAGTAGGTAGAGTAGGGAGAGAGGGAGGGAGGGAAAAAAAAGAGAGCTAGGTAGGGAGAGAGGGAAGGGCCCGATCACTCTCTCTGTTCTGTGTTTGACCACTACCGGAGCAATTCAGGTCCCACATGTATTTCTCGACGCAACTCCGTTATTTGGTGCAAAATGGTCGGGAGCTGCTAGTCTGCTACATCGTAACTTTTAGTAGCCTGCCGCATCCTGCAAACTTTCGTGCTACTGTGCGACTGTGCATGCTGCCTTTGCTTGTCTGTAGGCTAGGAGGCAAGGCGGGGGCACTGCGCAGGCTTCAATACCTTCACAGGCGTATAATGTTGTTGTTCGTTTATTGTGATATTGTCATTCAATGTTGAGGATGGACAGTTGCTAATGACCAGTTCGAGCGTCTCTGAGTTGTATGACTGGTGTGCAGTGAGCAGAGAGGTCAGGCATTTCTCTACTGGACGATACTGAAAGACCAAATTCCAGATACCAAATAATTTAGTGCATTCATTATAACAATAGATGCGAAAACGGCGAGTTTTCTGAGGAACAGATTCACTACCACACGAGTTCTAACACGTCAGCGTGGCTAGTGTTGAAAGGAAACAGCCCAAGTCTTAAGACTAGCCAATTCAACAAAGTCCGATGTGTCATAGCTAGCTAAAGATTCGCTAACCAAATATGGTTCCAATGTTAGCTTGTTAGCTAGCTAACATTAGGCTTATAATAGCAATGTGAATTGGCATTCTAGAAAATATCCCCAAAGTTACAACACACAAGTTCGATGTTAGCTAGCAAGCCCAGCCCATCTAACCTCAGGCTAACGTTAGCTATAGCTCACAGCTAGCTTATTAAACTTGGAGGATCCTTTACCTGGAGGGAGAGTGAGAGAGGCGGGAGAGAGAGATGAAAACTTAAGATGTTGTTACGTAGAGTAGTATCAGTGAGTGAACTCAGAATATTAATAGCTCCCCATATAGTAACGTACATCACTCCCCGTGAACACGCTATAGACTGTAGTTATGAGCCCGACATCAAAATAACCAGATCTGAGCACACACAGGACTATCAATTATACAATCCCGCCAAATACCATTATACCAAACATACCCTACTAATATCCGTAACCATACCATATCCAATCCCTAACATATTACCAATATACCAAAGCATACACATAACTAAATTATACCGTATACCATTAAACGCGATACCATATAACTATACACATTTATACCAACATACCATACATAGAATATACCTACGCGTGTGTACTAGAATTATAACTCCCAATACAATACCATACCTCTGATATTGTCATAGCTAGACCCTAATACACACTTTATAGCATGCATACCATATTTAATATACCTATACCCAAATACCAATACCATTAATTATATACCAGTTTATACCACTCATATATATACCGTTTCGGCTATTTTTATCCAACATACCATATTAATATAACATAGCCATACCAATAGCATACCATATTAATACCATACATACCATAATGTCAAGATACCCCTCGAAACTCCTCAGATTACCATAACTATACCATATGTAATATACCGTATTACCATACATACCATATTAATTATTCCGGTATAACCAATAATATACCGTATTTACCATACTATACCATATTAATATACCATATACCATAACAACCATACCACCTATTAATTTACCAAATATACACATACAATATCAATACCCATATTAGATTTACCATATCCATACATACCAACATGCATTTACCATACATACTCACGCCACCATATTAATATTACCAGCAAAACCATACATACCATATTTAATATACCATATACCCATACATACCATCCATAGGTAGATATAACATATTACCATACCCATATTTAGATATTATATATATCCATACCATTATTAGATGATACATATACTCAAATACCCATTATTAGATAAGTACATCATACTCATAGCCATATCTAATCTTTATAGAGGATAATTAAACCCAATACTCTATTTAGACTATTAGATAGTAACCCCATAACCTTGTAAATTAAAATATCCTATATATACCATACCTATAGAATTACAGTATACCCCTATACCGTATATAGATTAGATTACATTATTAACCTACCATATTTAGATTATAATTACCATGTGATAAAACTGTAGCTATACAGCATAATTAGTCTTACCCGATACATATACCACATACCATATTAGATATTACTAACCCTATGCGGACATATTATGTAAAGAATAAGCCCTTATCCAACGGTTATACCAATTAGACCCCTATTAACATATACGAACCACCTAGTGGCAAATTAGATAATTACAACGACCATATTAGCATATGACATATACCATATTAGATATTACATTATACCATACCATATTAGATTATTACAATACCATATAGATTGGACAGATACCATATTCGATATTACATATACCATATTAGATATTACATATACCATACCATATTGAATATTACATTATACCATATTAGATCATATACCATATTGAATTACATATACCATATTAACTATGACATATTACCAATTCGATAATACATATACCCATATTAGATATTACATATACCATACCTATTAGATGATTACATATTACCATATTAAGATATTACATATACCATATTAGATATTACATATACCATATTAGATATTACATATACCATATCTAGATATACATTTACCATATTAGATATGACAATACCATATAGATATGAATATACCATATTTCGATATTACATATACCATATTAAGATATTACATATTCATACCATATTAGATATTACATATACCATATTAGATATTACATATACCATATTAGATATTACATATACCATATTAGATATTACATATACCATATTAGATATTACATATACCATATCGTATTAGGACCATTATACAGTATTACAACAACAGGGTAGCTAAAAAGGAAGGAGGAAGTTTAAAGTGTTTAAACGGTCTTCAGCAGTTGTCTTCCTATAAATACATACAGGAGGTATTGTATTGACATCTAAGCTTAGTAGACATACACACCCAGCACCACCCCCCCGTCCCCGTCCCCGTCTCCCGGCAGAGCGATCAGCTCCCTGACAACGTATCTGCAGCCGGTGACCCCTAGGCCTTCATGCCATCAACACACATTAACTCTCACGCAGAGTGATGTCATTATTTTGCTTCAGAGCCTCTCTTGGAACCGAGGATTTAAAGGGGCGGCAGTTCCTTTCATTGCGCTCTGTTTCGCCCTGCTTTCCCTCTGCTTCTCCTCCTCTCTCCTCTCACAGCTTAATGACACACCACCTCACCAGCCCTCCCTAGCCCCCATTAGCAAACATCCTGCAAGGTGGTGCAGAGCAGAGGGAGAACACTGAACAGCGGAGGTAGAACGTGGAACAGCGGAGGTAGAACGGGGAACAGCGGAGGTAGAGCGGGGAACAGCGGAGGTAGAAGGGGGAACAGCGGAGGTAGAGCGGGGAACAGCGGAGGTAGAANCCTCTAGTACTCCCTCAAGAACTACAAATAGCTACAGATAGCCTACAGCACGTAACACAAGGTAACTACAAATACTACCCACAGATAGCTAACCACTAGTACAATAGAAACTCACAAATTCAACTACAGATAGCTACCATAAGTAGACACAAGACGACTGAACAAGCGTACAGATAAGCCCTAACCAGCTCACAAAACCAGACACGAAATCTAGTCTCATGATAGCCCTACCAAGACATAGACTGACAAATGCAAACTACAGAATTACGCTACCATAGTACAAGCAAACTACGAACTACCATATACACAAGCAAACTCAGATACCAAAGTCACAAAACTCATGGCGACTGCATGGATTCTGGCGTAGTTGAGTGCAGGTGATGCCATGTTCCGTTTTATGTTTTGCCCGTTTCCGTACTAAGGTACAAAACTGAATTATGGCTTTAGGAGGACTGGGATATTGAATCTACACACTTGGGGACTCCAAGGTGGTGACAGTTTAATGGCTTTTTATAGACCACTTAGACATACATACCTGATCATAAAATACCAATAGCTCATCATCAAACTGTCTAATTTCATTATTCATTATTGGGGAATCAGTGCTATACCCTTAACCCCCTATTTGCTAGTGACCAAACAGGAACGGGAAACAGGTTGAACATCTAGCTGTTGGGCAGTTTAAGGTTTCTTAGATTCTGAAAGGGTTATAGCCTTTATTTTTCTCTCTGTTTCAACGTCTAGGAATAAATGCGAGTTATTTGTTGGGCGTTGAAATACATTTCAGGCAGTGTATCACTGTATATCCACACAGAGAGAGTATTGCATGCACCTTTAGTCTTTTTCTATTCAGTTCACATCTATCATGTCTCTACACACACAGCCCACCCCCCCCCCCCCCCCCCATCTCCCTCTCCTACCCCCCAGCCGGAGCGTCTCCAGGGAACTCACTACTGCTCCAGTCTGATATCTGGAGTATGGTTCTCTTGGTTGAGATGGCTGTCGGACGCCTTTCCCATCTCCCTCCGACTCTGTGAACTGGAAATGATCTTTGGTTCCCGGTGGAGGGGAGCGCTGTCTAGTGACACCACCTCTCCCAAGCCCAGACCCCCCGGACGGCCAGGCAGGCTGTGAGTGCTGGGCTCTGGTCAAAAGTACTGCACATATAGGGAATAGGTTCCATAGGGCTCTGGTCTAGAGAAGTGCACTATATAGGGAATAGGGTTCTACAGGCTCTGGTCTAAAGTAGTGCACTATATAGGGAATAGGGTGCCATAGGATACTAACTACTTTAATGATTTTTTTCATTGACAAGATTAGCCAACTTAGGGATGACATGCCAGCCAACACACCCTGACACTACACATTCAAGTATATCGACCAAAATTATGAATGAAATGTGTAATGATAACTTGGCTATATACACGGGGATATCAGTATCAAGTCGATGTGCAGGGGTACGAGATAACTTGGAGGTAGATAGTGTACAATATGGGGAGGGGTAAATGAACTAGGCAACATGATAGATAAAAACAGTAACAGCAGTATACTGTGGTAGGGGTAAAGTGACTAGACAACAGGATAGATAATAGACAGTAACAGCAGTATACTGCTGAGGTAGGGGTGAATAACTAGGCAACAGGATAGATAATAACAAAACGCAGTATACTGTAGGTAGGGGTAAAAGACTAGGCAACAGGATAGATAATAAACAATAACAGCAGTTATACTGTAGGTAGGGGTGAAGTACTAGGCAACAGGATAATAATAAACAATAACAGCAGTATACTGGAGTAGGGTAAAGTAACTAGGCAACAGGATGGATAATAAGACAGTAACAGCAGTATACTCTAGGTAGGGGTGAAGTAACTAGGCAACAGAAAGAATATAAACAATAAAGCAGTATACTGTAGGTAGGGTGAAGTAACTAGCAAAGGATAGATAATAAACGTAACAGCGTATACTGGTAGGGGTAAAGTAACTAGGCACAGGATAGATAAATAACAGTAACAGCAGTAAGTGTAGGGGTAAAGTAACTAGGCAACAGGATAGATAATAAACAATAACAGCAGCGTATGTGATGAGTCAATAGAGTTAGTGCAACAACAAAAAGGGAGGGGGGGGGGGTCAATGTAGATAATTAAATAGTTAACCAAATAGCTACCCAGACTAACTATTTAGCAGTGTTATGGCTTGGGAGCTGTTCAGGGTCCTGTTGGTACCGCTTGCTGTGCGGTAGCAGAGAGAACAGCCTGTGACTTGGGTGGCTGGAGTCTTTTACAATTTTTTATGGCCTTCCTCTGACACCACCTGGTATAGAGGTCCTGGATGGCAAGGAGCTTGGCCCCAATGACATACTGGGCTGTACACACTACCTTCTGTAGCGCCTTGCGGTCAGATGCCAAGCAGTTGCCATACCAAGCGGTGATGCAGCCAGTCAGGATGCTCTCGATGGTGCAGCTGTAGAACTTTTTGAGGATCTGAGGGCCCATGGCAAATCTTTTCAGCCTCCTGAGGGGGAAGAGGTGTTGTCGTGCCCTCTTCACAACTGTGTTGGTGTGTGTGGACCATGATAATTCCTTAGTGATGTGGACACCGAGAAACTTGAAGCTCTCGAACCTGCTTTGTGGATGGGGGCATGCTCGGGCTTTCCGTTTCCACGATCCCTATAGGCTGTCTCATCGTCATCAGTGATCAGGCCTACCACCATCGTGTCGTCAGCAAACTTAATGATGGTGTAGGTGTCGTGCGTGGCCACGCAGTCATGGGTGAACAGGAAGTACAGGAGGGGACTAAGCATGCACTCCTGAGGGGCCCCCACGTTGAGGGTCAGCATGGCGAATGTGTTGTTGCCTACCCTCACCACCTGGGTGCGGCCTGTCAGGAAGCTCCAGGGTCCTTAGCTTAGTGATGAGCTTGAAGGGTAATATGGTGTTGAACGCTGAGCTGTAGTCAATTAACAACTTTTTAACATAGGTGTTCCTCTTGTCCAGGTGGGAAAGGGCAGTGTGAAGTGCGATTGAGATTGCGTCATCAGTGGATCTGATGGGTCGGTATGAGAATTGGAGTGGGTCCATGGTGTCTGGGATGATGGTGTTGGTGTGAGCCATGACCAGCTTTCAAAGCATTTCATGGTTACCTATGTGAGGACGATAATAATTTAGACAGGTTACTTTGGCGTTCTTACGCACACAGGACTATGGCGGTCTGCTTGAAACATGTAGGTATTACAGACTGGGTCAGAGAGAGATTGAAAATGTCAGTGAAGTACTCATCCTGGTAATCCGTATGCGGCCTCGTGAATGTTAACCTGTTTATAGGTCTTACTCACATTGGCTACGGAGAGCGTGATCACACAGTCGTCCGGAACAGCTGGTGCTCTCATTCATTGTTCAGTGTTGCTTGCCTCCAGCGAGCATAGAAGGCATTTAGCTTGTCTGGTATGCTCGCAGCTTGGTTTACCTTTGTAGACCGTGATAGTTTGCAATCCCTGCCAGATAGATCCGACAAGCACGATTCAATCTTATTCCCGTATTGACGCTTTTCTTGTTTGTTGGCTCGTCGGCGGCTGTAGTGGGATTTCTCTTAAGCTTCCGGGTTAGAGTCCCGCTCATTGCTAGCTACCATGACAAAGACCAAAGCCGGCGGGAGTACTGACTCTGTAGCCACTCCTATCTGTCATATATTTAATCTGAGCCTAGAGGAAAGTCTTTGTCCTCAGGCCTGGAGGGAAGCCAAAGTAATGTCGCTATCCAAGAGTGGTAAAGGAGCCTACTGGTTCTAACAGCAGACCTATCAGCTGCCAGCTCTTAGCAAACTGTTGGAAAGAATTGTGTTTGACCAAATACAATGCTATTTCTCTGTAAACAAATTAACAACAGACTTTCAGRATGCTTATAGAGAAGGGCACTSAACATGTACTGCACTGGACACAAATGACTGATGATTGGTTGAAAGAKATTGATAATAAGAAGAMTGTYGGAGCTGTKCTGTTAGATTTCAGTGCAGCCTTTGATATTARTGACCATAACCTGTTGTTSAAAAAACGTATYTGRTATGGCTTTTCAACCTCTGCCYTATRGTGGATTCAGYGCTATCTATCTAATAGAACTCAYAGGGTTTTKTTTAATGGAAGCTTCTCTAATGTCAAATATGTAAATTGTGGTGTACCGCAGGGCAGCTCTCTAGGCCCTCTACTCTTTTCTATTTTTACCAATGACCTGCCACTGGCATTAAACAAAGCATGTGTGTCCATGTATGCTGACGATTCAACCATATAGCCATCAGCAACCACAGATAATGAAGTCACTGAAACCCTTAACAAAGAGTTGCAGTCTGTTTTGGAATGGCTGGCCAGTAATAAACTGGTCCTGAACATCTCTAAAACTAAGAGCATTGTATTTGGTACAAATCATTCCCTAAGATCTAGACCTCAGCTGAATCTGGTAATGAACGGTGTGGCTGTTGAACAAGTTGAGGAGACTAAATTACTTGGCGTTACCTTAGATTGTAAATTGTCATGGTCAAAACATATAGATTCAATGGTTGTACAGATGGGGAGAGGTCTGTCAGTAATAAAGAGATGCTCTGCTTTTTGACACCACACTCCACAAAGCAAGTTCTGCAGGCTCTAGTTTAGTTTAATCTTATTTATTGTCCAGTCGTGTGGTCCAGTGCTGCAAGGAAAGACCTAGTTAAGCTGCAGCTGGTCCAGAACAGAGCGGCATGTCTAGCTCTTCATTGTAATCAGAGGGCTGATATTAATACTATGCATGTCAGTCTCTCTTGGCTAAGAGTTGAGGAGAGACTGACTGCATCACTTCTTCTTTTTATAAGAAACTTTAATGTGTTGAAAATCCCAAATTGTTTGCATAGTCAACTTAGACACAGCTCTGTCACACGCACTTACCCCACCAGACATGCCACCAGGGGTCTTTTCATAGTTCCCAAATCCAGAACAAATTCAAGAAAACGTACAGTATTATATAGAGCCGTTATTGCATGAAACTCCGTTCCATCTCATATTGCTCAAATAAACAGCAAACCTGGTTTGCTGTTTAAAACCGCAACACCTCGCGTCACAACGCCTCTCCTCTATTTGACCTATTAGACAGTTTATGTGTATGTATTGATATGTAGGCTACGTGTGCCTTTTAAAAATGTATGTAGTTCTGTCCTTGAGCTGTTCTTGTCTATTGATGTTCTGTATTATGTCATTCTGTATTATGTTTCATGTTTTGTGTGGACCCCCAGGAAGAGTAGCTGCTTATTTTGCTACAGCTAAAGGGGATCCTAATAAACCCCAGGAAGAGTAGCTGCTTCTTTTGCAACAGCTAAAGGGGATCCTAATAAACCCCAGGAAGAGTAGCTGCTTCTTTTGCAACAGCTAACGGGGATCCATAATAAACCCCAGGAAGAGAAGCTGCTTCTTTTGCAACAGCTAACGGGGATCCATAATAAACCCCAGGAAGAGTAGCTGCTTCTTTTGCAACAGCTAACGGGGATCCTCATAAAATACCAAATATGATTCATGGAAAGTAGATTAAGGGCTAAATTGCTAAAATCCTGGACTATCCCTTTAACATTAGAGCTTGGATACCAGCTGTTTTTAACCAAGAGACACACCCCTCCCCCTCTCAGCTCACCTGAGGCTGCCGTCCGATCTCGACAATGCATGGGCTCCCGAGTGCAAGAGGTATCACTACAGTCCCTGGTTCGATTCCAGGCTGTATCACATCCGGCCGTGATTGGGAGTGCCACAGGGCGGTGCACAATTGGCCCAGCGTCGTCTGGGTTTGACCGGATTAGGCCGTCATTGTAAATAAGAATTTGTTTCTTAACTGACTTGCCTAGTTAAAATGAAGGTTAAATAAAAAATACAAATGGAAAAGCCAGCGAGGTTTATATTATCCATGTCCTCGTTTAGCCACTACTCTGTGAAAAGATATTACAGTTCTTCAGTTGTGGAACGGAGCTCGTCCGATTTCTTCTCTCTATTTGATTGTATGTTCGCCAAACAAAACAGGAAGGCAATGGTGATCTAGCTGCTCGCAGACGTAGTCCAATCATGATGCCACCTCGCTTGCCCCGCCCTTTACCCTCCGCTTCCTCTTTCGAGATCTTGGGATCGGGGCCCGGGGTAAGCATAAGATCCAGAGCTGCCGACTCATTGAAAGTTTAAATCTTCATCCAAATCGAGGTTAGAGATCGTTGTTCTGATGTCCAGATGCTTTTTTTTRTCCAGTCATAGCAAATTATGGCAGAAACATTATGTACAAAAATTGTTAAGATCAACAACAATAACAAAAAACACAAACATAAAATACAAAATAGCACTAGTGAGGAGTCTGTATGATAGCAGCTGTCCACTACAGTGGCATCTCATCTTGTCTGGGTCAGGAGTCTGTAAGATGGCAGCTATCCACTACAGTGGCATCTCATCTTGTCTGGGTCAGGAGTCTGTAAAGAAGCGCTATCCACTCAGTGGCATCTCAATCTTGTCTGGGTCAGGAGTCTGTAAGATGCGCAGCATCCACCTCAGTGAGCATCTTCATCTTGTCTGGGTCAGGAGTCTGTAAAAGATGGCCCCAGCTGATCCACTACAGTAGCATCTCATCTTGTCTGGGTCAGGAGTCCTGTAAGATGGCAAGCTTATCCACTACAGTACACTCATCTTGTCTGGGGGTCGGAGTCTTGTAAGATAGCAGCATCACTACGAAGTAAGCATCTCATCTTGTCTGGGCTCAGGAGTCCCTGTAAGATAGGCAGCTATTCCACTTCACAGTAGCATCCTCATCTGTCTGGGCTTAGGAGTCTGTAGATGGGCAGCTATCCACTAACAGTGCATCTCATCTTGTCTGGGTCAGGAGTCTGTAAGATGGCAGCTATACACTACAGTAGCATCTCATCTTGTCTGGGTCAGGAGTCTGTAAGATGGAAGAGAAGCAGGCTTGATATAGATAATTGCTGAATGTAAAAACAGGACTACAGCATAGTACAATTAACACACAGGGAAAGTTGATGAGAGAAAGTGCGTTTGTGTAATCACTTTTGGCCGGTTATGATAACATTGTTGCACTGATGCATTGAAAATGCACTGCTCAAAAAAAATAAAGGGAACACTAAAATAACACACCTAGATCTGACAGAAGTGTGATTGACTTGGAGTTACATTGTGTTGTTTAAGTGTTCCCTTTATTTTTTTGAGCAGTGTAGTTGCACAGGACAGACCGAGAGATGAGCACAGTGAAAATGAAGACCCAAAGGAATTGACAACCATCAGAGAAATGATAATCACTTGAGCAACGAGGCAATGCCGTGCTGTAAAAGATGTGCAGGCTAAACAGCGTTTGTTATTGAACTGCTACATTTAAAACATATGTTTCTATATTATTTTTCATTACATGTACATTGAAGTATTATTTGCAGGGAAGTAAAGAGGAAGTCCAATCCGTCACAGGACAGTTTTATCTCCGTCTCTTCATTCAAAGACTCAATCATGGACACTCTTACTGACAGTTGTGGCTGCTTCGCGTGATGTATTGTTGTCTCTACCTTCTTGCCCTTTGTGCTGTTGTCTGTGCCCAATAATGTTTGTACCATGTTTTGTGCTGCTACCATGTTGGGCTGCTGTCATGTTGTCATGCTGTGTTGCTACCATGTTGTCATGCTGTGTTGCTACCATGTTGGGCTGCTGTCATGTTGTCATGCTGTGTTACTACCATGCTGTGTTGTCATGTGTTGATGCCATGCTATGTTGTTGTCTCAGGTCTCTCTTTATGTAGTGTTGTGTTGTCTCTCTTGTTGTGATGTTGGTTTTGTCCTATATTTTTATTTTATGTATTTTATTTTTAATCCCCCGTCCCCGCAGGAGGCCTTTTGCCTTTTGGTTGGCCGTCATTGTAAATAATAATTTGTTCTTAACTGACTTACCTAGTTAAATAAAGGTTAAATAAAAATTGAATAAAAATCACTTTCGTTGTTAGACTGTACCCATAGCATTTTTTTTTAAATGAGGTGGATTGTAATTGTTGTTATGTTAAATTTGTGTAGTTCAGTCCTTGTGCTGTTCTTGTCTATTGATGTTCTGTATCATGTTTCATGTTTTGTGTGGACCTCAGGAAGAGTAGCTGCTGCTTCAACAACAGCTAATGGAGGATCCTAATAAAATATTAAATAGCATAATGCTTATATATATACAATCCTCTCAGATCTCTGGGCCCATATTCACCAAAACCTTTCAGAGTAAGAAGTGCTGATATAGGATACCTGTTTCCTTTTGATCATAATGAATACAATTACATAAACAAGGAGGACCTGATCCTAGATCAGCACTCTGAGACACTTTGTGGCTACTGGACCCAGATCTCAGGTCTGTGTGACAGAGAGCACTCATTCATCTCCTGTGTGTTATTACAGGTTATACTGATTACAACATGAGGAGCCTGGCCAACTTAGCAGGCTTATTGAGAGTTAACCCTCTGTCCTGTTTCTGTCTTCCCTCAGCCTATGGGCCAGACAGCAGACCTGACTTATTGAGAGTTAACCCTCAGCCTGTGGGCCAGACA
>NW_019947850.1:28005-32882 GCF_002910315.2 Salvelinus sp. IW2-2015
GACTCAGAAAAGTACTCGCCAACAACCAGTCAGGAGATCCAATAAAATATAAATAGCATAATCTATAATAACAATCCTCTCAGCTCTGCCCATATTCACCAAACCTTGCAAGTAAGAAGTGCGAAATAGATACCTTTTCCTTTATCAATAATACAATACTAACCATCATAAACAAGAACCTAAACTATCCTCTAGTATCAGCACCTTGAGACACTTTGTGGCTACTGACCCATCTCATCGTTGACAGAACACTCATCATCTCCTGTGTTATTACCATCTATACTATACAACATAGACCTGCAACGATAGCAGCTATTGAGAGTTAACTCTGCCTTTCTTCTCCCTTCCAGGCCTTATGCCACAGCAACCTACCTATGGAATAACCCTCACCTGGGTTCCAGACAGCAAACACGACTTATACCGAAACCCTCAGCTGTCAGACAACAACCACTATTGGAATTAACCCTCAGCCTATGCCAGACAGCAACCTCTATTGAATAACCTCAGCCTTCCAACAACAACCTACTATGAAAACCTCACCTTCCAGACAACAACCTACTATTGGAAGTTAACCCTCACCTGGCCAACAACAACCTACTTATTAGGATAACCCTCTCCGCCAACAACAACCTACTTATAATAACCCTCAGCCTATGGCCAGACAGCAGACCCTCTTATTAATAACCCTCACTGTTGGCCAACAACAACTGACTTATTGAGATAACCCCAGGCCGCCAACAGCCACCACTTATTGAGAGAACCCTCCCTTGGCCACAGCCTGTGGGCCAGACAGCAGACCTGACTTATTGAGAGTTAACCCTCAGCCTGTGGGCCAGACAGCAGACCTGACTTATTGAGAGTTAACCCTCTGTCCTGTTTGTCTTCCCTCAGCCTACGGGCCAGACAGCAGACCTGACTTATTGAGAGTTAACCCTCTGTCCTGTTTCTGTCTTCCCTCAGCCTGTGGGCCAGACAGCAGACCTTCTATGGCTATCTTTGAACTGCTGGACTATATAGTTAATGAGGTGAGTAAAGACTGTTACAATCAGGTTTGGGGTCCATTTGAGTTTAAGGCAGTCAATTCAGAAAGTAATTTGAATATAAAAAATTGAAATCTACAATAAAATGTTTTTTAAATTGCTTCTACTTTTCAGTTGATTCAAAAGTCATAAATCCTGGTTACAGTATTATAGACCATCTCTGCTGTAAGGTATTGGTAACCCTGCCTGCATTCCCATGTTGATTGGGATGGTGGTATACTGAACTGTTAATGCATTACACGAATGACTGCCTGCCTGCCTTCCCCGGAAAGCCTGCATGTCCTGCGTGTAATTTCATCACGGCTCAATCGTTTATATATCCTCTCCTTCCTCTATGATGTGATTGGACCATCTTGTTGATGTTTTTCAGCCTCCTCCTAAGCTGCCTGGTATTTTCGGCGCTGAATTTCAAGACTTTGTGAATAAATGGTAAGTATTAAAACAAAAGCGGCTACTTAAAGTTGTTGATTAAAACACACTGGACCTGTTTGTTGTTGCAGCTCGGGAAGGCAATGAATCCCACTTCAGTTCAGACATCAGCTTTCAACATTGACAACGCTGCCACCTAGTGGTACGTGTGTGTAGTAGCAATGGCACGGAGTCGGTGCTTTGAGTACACCCACAGACTATCCATTATATTGGCCAGATACTCTAGTAGCAGCTCAAACAATGAACAGAAATGTCTTAGAAAATGGAAGGCAGTCGGGAAGAAGGACTATTCTAGACAACCACAGGGCATATTCGCGTGTTAACAACAGGCACAACTCTCATATAAAAATGTTTTTTTTCTCATAGGTTGCCGGGATGTCACGTGTCTTAATCATTACGAAACTTCTATTGGTCCAATAAACTACACGTGGTATTTTTTATTTTTTTATTTAACCTTTATTTAACCAGGTAGGCAAATTGAGAACACGTTCTCATTTACAATTGCGACCTGGCCAAGATAAAGCAAAGCAGTTCGACACATACAACAACACATAGTTACACATGGAGTAAAACAAACATATAGTCAATAATACAGTGAAAAAAATAAGTCTATATACAATGTGAGCAAGTGAGGTGAGATAAGGGAGGTGAAGGCAAACAAATATATGTATAAATAAATAAAAATATAAAAAGGCCATGGAGGCGAAGTGAGTACAACACAGCAAGTAAAATAAAAAATAAAAAACACTGGAATGGTTGGTTTGCAGTGGAAGAAAGTGCAAAGTAGAGACAGAAATAATGGGGTGCAAAGGAGCAAAATAAATTAATAAATAAATACAGTAGGTAAAGAGGTAGTTGTTTGGGCTAAATTGTAGATGGGTTATGTACAGGTGCAGTAATCTATGAGCTGCTCTGACAGCTGGTGCTTAAAGCTAGTGAGGGAGATAGGTGTTTCCAGTTTCAGAGATTTTTGTAGTTCGTTCCAGTCATTGGCAGCAGAGAACTGGAAGGAGAGGCGTCCAAAGGAAGAATTGGTTTTGGGGGTGACTAGAGAGATATACCTGCTGGAGCGCGTGCTACAGGTAGGTGCTGCTATGGTGACCAGCGAGCTGAGATAAGGGGGGACTTTACCTAGCAGGGTCTTGTAGATGACCTGGAACCAGTGGGTTTGGCGACGAGTATGAAGCGAGGGCCAGCCAACGAGAGTGTACAGGTCGCAGTGGTGGGTAGTATATGGGGCTTTGGTGACAAAACGGATGGCACTGTGATAGACTGCATCCAATTTATTGAGTAGGGTTTTGGAGGCTATTTTGTAAATGACATCATCGAAGTCGAGGATTGGTAGGATGGTCAGTTTTACAAGGGTATGTTTGGCAGCATGAGTAAAGGATGCTTTGTTGCGGAATAGGAAGCCAATTCTAGATTTGACTTTGGATTGGAGATGTTTGATGTGAGTCTGGAAGGAGAGTTTACAGTCTAACCAGACACCTAGGTATTTATAGTTGTCCACATATTCTAAGTCAGAGCCGTCCAAAGTAGTGATGTTGGACAGGCGGGCAGGAGCAGGCAGCGATCGGTTGAAGAGCATGCATTTGGTTTTACTTGTATTTAAGAGCAGTTGGAGGCCACGGTATACCAGAGAGGAAGTACCAAAATACCAAAATCTGCCTTCTCCAGCAGGTTGCGTTTTGTATGTTTTTCTTCACTCACCAAAAGCGAGGAGTTTTTGTAAAGAGGTCAATAAAGGAGTGTCGAATTTGGTTAAGAAACAAATGTAATGGCTTATTTGGTGTATATAGCTCATTTGATCAAATATACTGTAATGAAACAGCAGGGAGCAGGTCTCGAACCCTCGACCTTTTAGCCCGAGGTCCGGTGCGCTATCGACTGTGTCGCAAAAGCATGTCGAGTCGATTTCCGCGCTTATAAACCCAGGGATGTTACAATACGTTTCATAATGCATAGGTTGTTACGAGTCTACTGATATAAGTAGGACACGTGACATCCCGGCAACTTAGATTTTTTTTAAACTATGGCAGCATTCAAAAACACTTCATATACAAAACCTCTCCCCTCAAATGAAGTGGACACTTCTGATGACGTTTCATGACGTCTGACGAGCACTTGCAGAGCGACGGAGGAAGAAGTGATTTTTAAATGAACTGCTTGGATTCTTTACATACGATAGAAATAAGCTGAAACATTTTTATGTAATTAAATTTCATTTTTCTTTTGGCCAAATTTCATATATACAAATGTAAATTTACAAACAAAAAAACACATTTTCTTACCCTTACAAAAATAAATTGAACTGTATTTTAAGACAGTTAAATACTCTACTAACAAAAAAGCTGTTAGAATTGTAAGTGAATGTATGTCCCTTAAGGTCCTTGTGTAATTGTAATGTGATATTGTAGCCCCGCCCCCAGCCCCGCCCCCTATACCCCCTAACTCGATTGTCCATTGTATATAATCTATATATACTTGTGTTCCCTCATATACTTTCTGTATTGATTTGTTGTTCAAAAATAATAATAATAAAAATTTTAATTAAATAAAAATATTTTTAAATGAACCGCCCTTGCCCGGAAATACGTCACCGGTTTTCAGTGTCGGTGCTTTATATGCGCTACAGTCAATTATGAGTGCATGTCGACTTATATTAACTATATAATTATTAATATACTAACGTTAGCCTGCCTAGCTACTTCGGAAGAAGGAAAATATTTTATTTCTACAATTTCCAAAAGTTAACCAAACAACAACATAATTACTTTTATGAGACGTGTATGTTCATTAGTAGCACAATTTCTAACTTATTTACATTCGTTTTTACTTACACTTGTATGTTGACGTTTTAAGTTTTGGCTGACTTTTCTTAGCGGATGTACAATCATCGCGAATTGAATTATGGGGCGTTTCAGGCCCCTGAAGTGAACATTTTATTTAACCTTTATTTAACCAGGAAAGTCAGTTAAGAACAAATTCTTATTTACAATGACGGCCAAACCTGGACGACGCTGGGCCAATTGTGGGCCGCACTATGGGACTCCCAATCACGGCCAGTGACTGTGATACAGCCTGGATTCGAACCAGGTTGTCTGTAGCACTGAGAGCTTCTGCTAAATGGAATGTATTATTATTATTATTAGTATTATATAACGTACATACTTTAATTTGTTGACAGTTTGATCAAGAACCCAACAGACAGGGCAGACCTGAAGCAGTTGATGGTGAGTGGATTTATTTTGTTCCCAATGTAGCGGTGTGTTGTGATCCTTCTCTCTCTACTGAAAAACAACAGATTCTATACTGTGGTATTATGTATGTATAAAGGGTTATGTATAAAGGGTTAGGGTTATGTATAAATGGTTATGTATAAGGGCTAGGGTTATGTATAAAGGGTTA
>NW_019947850.1:33309-34401 GCF_002910315.2 Salvelinus sp. IW2-2015
AGGAGGTGATAGCATAGTAATCCGCCTACTAACGTTACTGGCAACAGACTGTTACCAAGGTTACTCCATGGACAGTCAGAAATAAGTTGCTGTAAAAAAAGATKYAAGTATTTTCCAGCCAGAATTGTGAATACAATGTTAATTTAACATACTTTACCGGTTGGCCTGTCCATTGGTYCTTTTAGCAGTAGGAAGTGGAAAGTGTTAACCCGACTTTTTGCTGCACCAGTAGGTTCTGTTGCTTGTATTTTCCATCTCCTGACGCATTTCACGTGATGCACAATATGTAAACAATAGGCGAACGTTGTCAACCAGAGCGCATTCCCTCTTAATCAACTGGACGTGTTTGTGAAATTTACCAGGTGATTGCGTGGGACAATGTTTGGTCTGTGCTTCGGTTAATCTCGGCCATCCATTGTTGAAATATTGTGTAAGTGGCGTGCGAATTGCGTTTGCATTGAAAATACGAACCAGAAAGACAAAACGAGATACAGACCAGCGTATTGTCYCAGATTACCTCCAACRTAGGACAACAATCAGCAGACAACTGGTAAAATAAAGTTTATTCTACAGTCTGACTTGTGATGGGACTGTTAGCAAAAAGTGAGCCTAACGTTACATGTTAGAGACGAGAGAGAAGCCTCCCGGAATCGTTGAGGCTAGTTACTGTCCAGACTTGGAGCTAGAGCGTCCCCCAGACAGGCGACTATTAGATATCCTCTTCGACCGGGAGATGTGTAACGTTAGTTACTGTAGGCTTCAAGTGAGTAAGTGACATGGCTAGCTAGCTAATTGTAGGCAAGCTTCCTACAGACACAGCCTATACGCATAACCAACGTAGTTTGGTTATGACTCACCTGGTTTTTGAATCATCTCCATGCAGTTCGCTGGCTTCTCCTTCTCGATGTTATTTTCAATCGCCTGTAACTTTATCGATCTTTGGTTTTGTTCATGCAACATTTCCACTCGAAGAGCAGCATAMGTTTCTCCCATAAGTTGACAGATGTCTTGCACGGCTTTTTCTGTCAAAGTTTCCATAATGGAGGCAACACGAGAACCAAAAGCGAGTTCGAAAGACATGGCTACAAAATT
>NW_019947851.1:0-19401 GCF_002910315.2 Salvelinus sp. IW2-2015
ATGGGGACAGAAACAACATGCTGCTAGCTGGCTGATGAACACAGTGGACCTGACTGAGACACAACAACATGCTGCTAGCTGGTCTGATGAACACAGTGGACCTGACTGTACAAACAACATGCTGCTAGCTGGTCTGATGAAACACAGTGGACCTGACTCGGGACAAAACAACATGCTGCTAGCTGGTCTGATGAACACAGTGACCTTGCACTGGCACAAACAACATGCTGCTAGCTGGTCTGATGAACACAGTGGACCTGCAGATCGTAACGCGTCTCTGAGCTGAGTACGCCCAGTTCCACAGCACATCCTCACAGAGCAGGACAGGAAGTCAGTGGCACCACATCCTTTCATCCTGTGGCTACGTCCCAAATGACATCCTTTCCTCTATATAGTGCACTACTTTGGGACCAGAACCTAATGTGTGCAGCCTATAGGGATTGTACTCATGTTGACACGATGGAACAAACCTAAACCATTCATGTTATACTGGGGACTCATGGGTCACCTGAACCCTGGTCTAAAAGGCCTTGACCTCAGAGAAAGGACATATTAGATCGTTGGACTCTAACAGCGCTGACAGTATTTGCAGGATTTTGTAGGTTTTTTTTGTGTTTTTTCTTACATTATTTGTTCAGAATGTTTCTTGTTTTATTACTTTGAGTCGAAAATAACTTTTGGATATTAAATCGACGGTCATTCACCAGTGTTTTCGACCAGAAAAGTGACTTTTACTAAATTTGATAATTTGTTCGTACCCCCTGATGCATTTCTGGTCATCCCAAGGTCTGCTCCAAGAAGAGGAATACGGAGTGGGTTTTAGTACAGAGAATAAAGTAGACGGACTCAGGGCGAGGATCTCCTTCCAGAGAAACATCAGGGACTGTAAAATACTCTGTTTCACGGAATCGTGGCTCTTTCCCCATCTATACAGCCAGTGGGGTTCTCTGTACATGGCGGAGCGGTGTGTTTCATAATTAACTAGTCATGGTGTGATCGTGGTAACGTACAGCAACTCAAGTCCTTTGGTTCTCCCGATCTGGAATACCTCACTATCAAATGCCAATCGCATTACCACTCTTCTCTTTGGTCATCGTCACGGCCGTGTATATTCCCCCTCAAGCCAACACCGTAACGGCTCTCAAGGAGCTACACTGGGCTTTGTGCAAACTGGAAACCGCATATCCCGAGGCTGCGTTTATTGTAGCTGGAGACTTCAATAATGCAAATCTGAGGGAAACACTACCGAAGTCTCACCCGTGCTACTCGCTCATCAAGAATTCTTCACCATCGCTATTCCCCTTTCTGGGACGGCTACAAGGCCCTCCCCCTGCCCTCCCCCTGCCCTCCCTTCAGCAAAATCAGGTCACCCTTCCAATCTGCTCCTCCCTTCCTATAGGCAGGAAACTTAAACAGGAAGTACCCGTGTGTAAGGACTGTTCAACGTTGGTCTGATCAATCGGAATCCATGCTTCAAGATTGTTTTGATCACGTGACCTGGGATATGTTCTGCTTTGCCTCTGAGAATAACATAGACATATACACTGAGTTGGTGACTGTGTTCATCAGGAAGTGAATAGAGGATGTTGTTTCCACGGTGACGATGAGAACTTATCCAAACTTAAAAAACCGTGGATGAATGTTAGCATTAGCGAAGAAAAAAAAACGGAAATCGCAAACCACCGCATTTAACAACGGCAAGGTGACTGGAAACATGGACGAGTACAAACAGTCCAGTACAGAGACAAAGTGGAGGTCGCAATTCAACGACTCAGACGCGAGACGGTTGTTGCAGGGACTCTAGACAATCAAGGATTATGGAGGGAAAACCAGCCACGTCGCGGACAACGGCGCCTCGCTCCAAAACACAGTTCCACCGACGCGGGCCACCTCCGCTCACGAGGACTGTGAGCTCTCGTTCTCCGCGGCCGACTTGAATAAGACATTTTAAGCGTGTTAACCCTCACAAAGGGCTGCCGGCCCAGACAGCATTCCTGGCCGCGTCCTCAGAGCATGTGCAAACCAGCTGGCTGGAGTGTTTACGGACATATTAAATCTCTCCCTATCTCAGTATGTTGTCCACACTTGCTTCAAGATGGCCACCATTGTTCCTGTACCCAAGAAAGCGAAGGTAACTGAACAAAAGGACGTATCCCCGTAGCACTCACTTCTGTCATCATTGAAGTCTTTGAGAGACGAGTCAAGGATCATATCACCTCCACCTTACCTGATACCCTAGACCAGTGGTTCCCAAACTTTTTATAGTCCCGTACCCCTTCAAACATTCAACCTCTAGCTGTACCCCCTCTAGCACCAGGGTCAGCTGTACCCCCTCTAAGCACCAGGTCAGCACACTCCAGCGTACCCGCTCTAGCACCAGGGGTCAGCACACTCCAGCTGTACCCCCTCTAGCACCAGGCGTCAGCATACTCTCAAATGTTGTTTTTGCCATCATTGTAAGCCTGCCACACCACACTATAGGATTTACATTCATTAAACAAAGAATGAGTGTGAGTTTCTGTCACAACTCGGCTCGTGGGAAGTGACAAGAGACTCTTATAGGACCAGGACATGAATAATAATATAATAATAATCAATCATTTTGCTCTTTATTTAACCATCTACATATAAAACCTTATTTGTTCATCGGAAATTGTGAATAATTCACCACAGGTTAATGAGAGAAGGAGGCTACTTGATAGGATGAACATAACTCTGCAATGTTGGGTTTGTATTGGAGAGAGTCCAGTCTTAAATCATTTACCACACACAGTCTGTGCCTGTATTTAGATTCATGCTAGTGAGGGCCAAGATTCCACTCTCACATAGGTACGTGGTTGCAAAGGGCATCTTAGTGTCTTAACAGCGTGATTTGCCAAGCAGGATACTCTGAGCACAGCCCAATCCAGAAATCTGACAGTGGCTTCTGATTAAATTCAATGTTCACATAACTAATTGTTGCAATTTTGATGAGGCTCCTCTGTGTCAGATATCGTAAGTGGACTGGAGCAGGCATGAAAGGATAACGAATCCAGTTGTTTGTAGTCATCTGTTTGGGAAAGCGTTCCTGTGTAATTGCGCACCCAAACGTCTACTCCAGGTTGCTTCGCGTAATCCCACATTGACATTAAAATCATTTACAATGATGAAAGACTGTGTGTTGTCCTTGTTTTTACGCTGGGACTTGAGAGTGCGGAGAGCAGTGGCTAGTAGGACCAGAGAATATTAGGAGAGAGCAGGGAGAGCTGGGATTCTGAGAGCAGGGGAGCAGCAGGGGAGAGGCTGCCCAACTGGGAGAGATAGGTAGATGCAGGGAGAAACTGGGACCGGAAAGTAGGGGGAGAAGCAGGGAGAGCTAGTGATCGGGGAGAAGTAAGGGAAAAAGCAGGAGAGAAATGCAGACAAGTGAGAGAAAGAGAAGCATGCGCGAGACGATCTGCTCTTGAACACGTGGCAGAGTATGAGCACAACAATATGTTGCGTCGCAGGCTGCCACCTAGTAGATAGATAAGGTGAGAGCAGTGAGAGGTTTAGACTGGGAGAGCAGGGAGGAGGCTGGGACCGGAGAGCAGGGTGAAAAGCAGGGAGAGGGCCGGGACCGGAGCAGCAGGTGAGCAGGAGGGGAGAGCAGTGGAGGCTGAGGACCGGGGGAGCAGGAGAGCAGGGTAGAGTAGGGAGAGCAGGGGAGAGGGTGGAAAGGAGAGCAGGGGAAGAGGCTGGGTCCGGAGAGCTATGGAACGTATTTGGCGAATGCCATAGGTCTAGTGCATGAGAAGTCTAGGATACCCTCTACTACTCTCCCTAATATGGTCACTAGTTGCACATCAGGGTGCTATAGCAAACTAGAATATACATCTAGTCCTCTATATAGCAGCTCTGCATGCTGCTCGCTGGGACGTCTGCAAGTATCTCACTGCGATACCGAAAGAACCTACATCCCACAGCACCTGGTCCTTCCAATGTAATGCAGTTCAGCAACATCCTTAGAGATTACAGGTGCCTCCCGTCTCCCTTGATTTTCTATTCTTTCTCTCCCTCTCCCTTTTCCTCTCAATTTCCTCCTCCTCTCCCCCGCACCATATATTCTGAGAGAGACACGTGTGCTCCGTGTTCGATGCGATTCATAAGTGCGGTGGTCAGACGAGAGCCTATTCCAACATGATATATGATCTAGTATGACCAATGCATGGCCTCGGTGCTGACCTACCTAACAAGTCACCAACTTTAACGCTCGTTTCTCTCAAGATCTCTATATAAAAAAAAAAACGTATAGCTATCAGTACTCCCAATGTGCCCCCTTCTGAGCCATAACCAGACACCTCTGAAAGTGATTAGATATGAGAGTGAACACAAAGAAAGCTGACCCCACCATCTATCCACATATGTGTACTATTCTCATAACTTTTCAAGTCCCTGTTCCCCTTTTATTAAATGACTTAGCTGCCAGAAAATACACGAGAGTTCAGGGGCCTTGCTTTAACAAAGTTAACCATTTTCTCTGTAGTGTCCAAAACGTCTTTCAAGCTGTCAGGCATTCCCTTGGCAGCAGGAGCCTCTCGGTGGATGCTGCAGTGGACCCAAGGGGCGTCGGGAGCTACTGCTTGTACGCGCGTTACCACTCCACTATGTCTCCCTGTCATGGCTTTAGCTCCATCAGTACAGATACCAACACACCTCAAATCAAATCAAATTTTATTAGCCACATACACCGAATACAACAGGTGTAGACCTTAGAGTGAAATGCTTACTTACAAGCCCTTAACCAACAATGCAGTTTAAAAAAAATACAGATAAGAATAAGAAATAAAAGTAACAAGTAATTAAAGAGCAGCAGTAAAATAACGATAGCGAGACTATATACAGGGGGGTGCCGGTACAGAGTCAATGTGCGGGGGCACTGGTTAGTTGAGGTAATATGTACATGTAGGTAGAGTTATTAATGTGACTATGCATAGATGATAACAACAGAGAGTAGCAGCGGTGTAAAGAGGGGGGGATGCAGTAGTCTGGGTAGCCATAGATGTTCAGGAGTCTTATGTCTTGGGGGTAGAAGCTGTTTAGAAACCTCTTGGACCTAGACTTGGCGCTCCGGTACCGCTTGCCGTGCGGTAGCAGAGAGACTAGGGTGGCTGGAGTCTTTGACAATTTTTAGGGCCTTTGACCACCAAAGTCCATTTTATGTCACAAATTTGTCCAGTACTTTAAAAAATATCCTCTCCTGTTGTCCTGGTTTCCAGTGGTTTGCAGAAGAGGATGTCTTCCTTAATTGACCCCCCAGAAACGTATTGGACAGAAACCAGGATCTGTGCCAGTTTGAAGGTTTCATCTAGGTGTGAGATAGTACTTTTGCACATATAACACACTGTGGCTGAGGAAAGGCACTACTCCCAATATAAGTGAACCCCAAATCAATGTGCATCATATTTGCACCTCTTCGATGGTCCAACGTCCCTGTCTGTTGTTCGGTGCTTTCCCGGATAAGGGGGCAGTAGCTCTTCAGCTGCAACAGATTCACACCAGTCAGTGTCCATGCTGTGTGTGTGTGTGTGTGTGCGTGTGCGTGTGCGTGTGCGTGTGTGTGTGTTATAAAACGAGGGGAGACATGGATGTCAGGACAGGAAGGAAACCAAGGGATGATTTGTTTGTGACATTAGGGATGGTGAGGTTAGGTGTGATGCCAGAGTTAGGGATGGTGAGGTTAAGTGTGATGCCAGGTCATTAGGGATGGTGAGGTTAGGTGTGATGCCAGGTCATTATGGATGGTGGGGTTAGGTGTGATGCCAGGTCATTAGGGATGGTGAGGTTAGGTGTGATGCCAGGACATTAGGGATGGTGAGGTTAGGTGTGATGCCAGGACATTAGGGATGGTGAGGTTAGGTGTGATGCCAGGTCATTAGGGATGGTGAGGTTAGGTGTGATGCCAGGGGTACTGATGAACACAGTGGACCTGACTGGGACAAACACAGCTGCTAAGCTGCTCTGATGAACACAGTGGACCTGACTGAGACAAACAACATGCTGCTAGCTGTGGTCTGATGAACACAGTGGACCTGACGAGACAAAACAACATGCTCTAGCTGTCTGATGAACACAGTGGACCTGGGACTGGGACAAACAACATGCTGCTAGCTGGTCTGATGAACACAGTGGACTGACGGACAAACAACATGCTGAGCTAAACCAGTGAACCTACTGGGGACAAACAACATGCTGCTAGCTGGTCTGATAACACAGTGGACCTGACTGGGACAAAACAACATGCGCTAGCTGGTCTGATAACACAGTGGACCTGACTGGGGACAAAACAACAGTGCTGCTGACGTTCTGATGAACACAGTGGACCTGACTGGTACAAACACACTGCTGCTAGCTGGTTCTGGATGAACACAGTTGGACCTGACTGGGACAAACAACATGCTGCTACTGGTCTGATGGAACACAGTGGAACCTGACTGGGACAAACAACATGCTGCTAGCTGTCTTGATGAACACAATGGATCCTGACGGGACAAACAACATGCTGCTAGTGGTCTTGATGAACACATGGACCTGACTGGGACAAACAACATGCTGCTAGCTGGTCTGAAACACATGGACTTGGACTGGACAAACAACATGCTGCTAGGCTGTCTGATGAACACAGTGGACCTGACTGGGACAACAACTGCTGGTCTGATGACACAGTGGACCAGGGACTGGGACAAACAACATGCTGGTCTGATGAACACAGTGGACCAGGACTGGGACCAAACAACATGCTGCTAGCTGGTTATTGATGAAACACGTGGACCTGACTGGACAAACAACATGCCTTGCTAGCTGGTCTGATGAACACAGTGGACCTGACTGGGACAAACAAACATTGCTGCTAGCTGCAGGTGAACCAGTGGACCTGCTGGAAAACAACATGGCTGGCTAGCTGGTCTGATTGAACACGTGGGACCTAGCATGGGACAAATCGAGACGAGTCTGCGACGTTGATGAACACAGATGGACCCTGACTGGGACAACAACATGCTGCTAGTGGTCTGATGAACACAGTGGACCTGACTGGGACAAAACAACATGCTGCTAGTCTGGTCTTGGATGAACACAGTGGACCTGACTCGGACAACAACATGTGCTAGCTGGTTGATGAAACACAGCTGGACCTGACTGGACAAACAAACATGCTGCTAGCTGGTCTGATTGAAACAAAGTGGAACTGACTGGGCACAAAACAACATGCTGGCTCAGCTGTCTGATGAACACACCAACAGTTAAATGGACCTGAACTTGGGACAAACCATGCTGCGCTTGGTCTGATGAAACACAGTGGACCTTGACTGAGACAAATGCAGAGAGCTGCTAGCTGTCTGATGAACACAAGTGGACCTGACTTGAGACAAAACAACATGCTGTACTTGGTCTGATGGAACACAGTGGACCTGAACTGGGACAAACAACATTGCTGGCTAGCTGTTGTATGAACACAGTGACCTGGACTGGGAACAAAACACATGCATGCTAGCTGGTCGATTTGAACACAGTGGACCTGACTGGGACAAACAACATGCTGCTAGCTGGTTCGATGACACCAGTGGACCTGACTGGACAAACAACTGCTGCTTAGCTGGTCTGATGAAACAGGGCCGTTTGGACCGACTGGGACAACAACATGCTGTGCTTAGGCTGGCTGATGAACACAGTGGACCTGACTGGTACAAACAACATGCTGCTAGCTGTTCTTGATGAACAACAGTGGACCTGACTGGGACAAACAACCATGCTTGCTAACTGGTTCTATGAACACAGTGGACCTGACTGGGACAACAACAACATGGCTGCTGAGGCGTGGTCTGATGAACACAGTGACCTGACTGGGACAAACAAACATGTGCTAGCTGGTCTGATGAACACAGTGGACCTGACTGAGTGTGCGAGAGCGAGAATGTCGTGGTGTGATGAAGAGTCGAGTGTCGCTGATGAGCTAGAACGGAGAGGTGCGTGTGTGTTGGTCTGATGGAAACACAGTGGACCTGGATTGGGACAAACAACATGCTGCTAGCTTCTGTGACACAGTGGACCTGACTGGACAAACAACATTGCTGCTAGCTGGTCTGATGAACACAGTGACCTGACTGAGACAAAAAACATGCTGCTAGCTGGTCTAGATTGAACACAGTGGACCTGACTGGGACAAACAACATGCTGCGTAGCATGGTCGATGAACACAGTGGACCTGACTGAGACAAACAACATTGCTGTAGCTGGTCTGATGAACACAGTGGACCTGACTGGACAAACAACATCTGCTGCAGCTGGTCTGATGAACACAGTGGACCCTGGACTGAGAAAACAACATGCTGCTGCTGGTTCTGTGAACACAGTGGACCTTGACTGAGGACAAACAACATGCTGCTAGTCTGGTCGATGAACACAGTGGACCTGATGGTACAAACAACATGCTGCTAGCTGGGCTCTGATGAACAACAGTGGACCTGACCCTGACAAAACAACATGTGGTCTGATGAACACAGTGGACCGGACTGGACAAACCAACATTGCTGCTTAGCTTGGTCTATGAAACACAGTGACCTGGACTGGACAAACAACATGTGCTAGCTGGTCTGATGACAGCAAAGTGGACCTGACTGGTACAATCAACATGCTGCTAGCTGGTCTGATGAAACCACAGGTGGACCTGACTGGGAAAACCAACATGCTGCAGCTGCGTCTGATGAACACAGTGGAACCTGACTGGGACAAGCAACATGCTGCTAGCTGGTCTGAGAACACAGTGGACCTGACTGGGACAAACAACATGCTGCTAGCTGGTCTGATGAACACAGTGGACCTGACTGGGACAAAAACATGCTGGCGATGAACACAGTGGACCTGACTGGACAAACAACTGCCTGGCTCGTAGCTGGTCTGAATGAACACAGTGGACCTGGATGGGAAAACAACATGCTGCTAAGCTGCGTCATGATGAACACAGTGGAAACTGACTGGTACCAAACAACATGCTGCTAGCTGGGTTGATGAACACAGTGGACCTGACTGGGACAAACAACATGCTGCTAGCTGGTCTGATGGAACACAGTGGACCTGATGGGACAAAAACATGCTGCTAGCTTGGGTCTGATGAAACACATTGGACCGGACTGGACAAAACAACATGCGTAAGCGGTCTGATGAACACAGTGGCCTGACTGACTGGGACAAACAACATGCTGCTAGCTGTCTGTGAAACACAAAGTGGCCCTGACTGGACAAAACAACATGCTGCTATCTGGTTCTGATGAAACACAGTGGACCTGACTGGACAAACAAACATGCTTGCAGCTGGTCTGATGAACACAGTGGACCTGAGCTGGACAACAAATGCTGCAGCTTGGTCTGATGAACACAGTGACCTGACTGAGACAAACAACATGCTGCTTTAGCTGGTCTGGATGACACAGTGACCTGACTGGACAAACAACATGCTGCTAAGCTAGGTCTGATGAACACACGATGGACCTGACTGAGACCAAACAACAATGCTGCTAGCTGGTCTGATGAAACACAGTGGACCTGACGGGACAAACAACATGCTGTTAGCTGTCTGATGAACACAGTGGACCTGACTGAGACAAACAACATCTGCTAGCGTTGCGTCTGATGAACACAGGGACCTGACTGAGACAAACCAACATGCTGCTAGCTTGTCTGATGGCAAACACAGTGGACCTGACTGGTACACGATCAAACATGCTGCTAGCTGGTCTGATGAACACAGTGGCCTGACTGGACAAACACATGCTGTTCTGATGAACACAGTGGACCCTGACTGGACAAACAACATGCTGCTAGCTTTGGTGGGCTGATGAACCACAGTGGACCTGACTGGGACAAACAACATGCTGCTAGGCTGGTCTGATGAACACACGTGGACCTGACTGCGTACAAACAACATGCTGCTAGCTACGGTCTGATGCACAGTGGCCATGACTGGGAAAACAACATGCTGTAGCTTGGTCTGATGAAACACAGTGAACCTGACGGACAAGCAACGCTGCTAGCTGGTCTGATGAACACAGTGGACCTGACTGGGGACAAACAACATGCTGCTTACTGGTTCGGTGATGAACACAGTGACTCCGACTGGGACAAACAACATGCGGTCTGATGTACCAGTGACTGATGGGACAAACAACATGCTGCTAGCTGTCTGATAACACAGTGGACCTGGACTGGACAAACAACATGCTGCATAGCGGTTCTGATGAACAAGTGGACCTGACTGGGACAAACAACCCATGTCTGCTACTGGTCTGATGAACACAGTTGGACCTGACTGGACAAACAACATGCTGCTAGCTGGTCTGATGAACACAGTGGACCTGACTGAGACAAACAACATGCTGCTAGCTGTCTGATGAACACAGTGGACCTGACTGGGACAACACAACATGCTGCTAGCTGGTCTGATGAACACAGTGGAACCGACTGGGAACAAAACAACATGCTGCTAGCTGGGTCTGATGAACACAGTTGGACCTGAACTGGCACAAACACAGGGGTGCCTAGCTGGTCTTGATGAACACAGTGACCTGCCAGATCGTAAACGCGGTCTCTGAGCTGAGTACGCCAGTTCCACAGCACATCCTCACGGAGCAGGACACGGAAGTCAGTGGCACCACATACCTTCATCCTGTGGCTACGTCCCAAAAATGACAGTCCTTTCCTCTATATAAGTTGCACACATTTTGGACCAGAACCTAATGTGGTGAGCCTATGGGATTTGTACTCATGTTGACACGATGGAACAAACCTAACCATTCATGTTATTACTGGGGACCATGGGTCACCTGACCCTGGTCTAAAAGGCCTTGGACCTCAGAGAAAGGACATAATTAGATCGTTGGACTCTACCCCGGTAACAGCAAAAAACCTACAACCAGCTCGACGCCCAGTTATTTGCAGGATTTGTAGGTCATTTTCTGTGTTCTCTCCTATACCCACTCTCATCTCTTACTCAGAATGGTTATCCTCTCGTTATTATTACTTTGAGTCGATACCAACCAAACTTTACGATTAGTCAGACATTCGACCGGCTTCACCTTCACCGTACGTTTCTCGACCAGAAAAGTGACCTTTTACTTAAAGTTTGATATATTTGTTTCGTACCCCTGATACATCTTCTGGTCAGTCAAGGTCTGACATCCAAGAGAAGGATACTACGGAGTGGGTTTAGGTACCAGAGAATACACCAGGAGACGGACTCAGGGCGAGGGACATCTACTTCCAGAAGACCACCAACTACAGGGATGTACAAATACTAACTGTATCTCAGGAACATCGTGCTCATTTGCCACCTCTAATCAGCCACTGTGGGTTCTCTGTCACATAGGCGGAAAGCGGTGACTCACAACCACGCCCGCCCCATCAGGATAGCCCACAAAACACAAAGCATGCCCAGAAACACAAAAACGCTATCACTTAATTAAACTAGCTCCTCGATGTGAATCGTAAGATAACCAGATACCAGCAAACTCAAGTCCTTTGGTTCTCCCTGATCTGGAATACCTCACTATCAAATGCCAACGCATTACGCACTTTCTCTGTTGGTCATCGGAATCCACGGCCACGTAGACCCTACAATAAAGCCATTCCCCCTCAAGCCACACACACCGATAACGCTACCTCAAGCACAAGCTACAATGGGCATTTGAATCGCAACTGCGAACGCATATCCCCGAGGCTCGCGCTAATATGAGTAGCTAGACTTCCAACTCATGCAACAACTAAGGAGAAACCGACTACGAAGTCTCACCCGTCTACTCGCCTCATCAAGAACTTCTTCACCATCGCTATCCCTCTTTCGTGGGACGGCTACAGCGCCCTCTCCCCTGCCCCCCCCCTGCCCTCCCTCCAGCGCACAAAATCCGCCGTACACCCTTCCATCCCTGCTCCCCCTTATACCTAATTAGGCAGAGACAACTTCAAAAGGAGCAAATACCGCCTAGCTACGAAACGGACCTTGTTCAACCGTTGGAGTGCTGATCAATCGGGAATCCCATGACATATCAAGATTTTTGAATCACGTGAACCTGGGATATCTTCTGCTTGCTCTGAGAATACATAGAATATACACTGAGTGGTGACTGTGTTCATCAGGAAGTGAATAGAGGATGTTGTTTCCACGTAGGTGACGGTGAGAAAAACTTAATACAACTTAAGAACCGTGGAAAAGATGTTACCAATCTAGCGAACGCAAACAAAAAAAACAGCGAATATCCAAACACCGCATTTAACTACAACAGCACACGGTGACTGGAAAAGACATGGACGCCAGTAACACACCACCAGATCCCAGAAAGATACCAGAGACACAGTGGAGTCTCAATTCATACGAACTCAGACGCAGACGACCGGTATGTTGGCACGCGAGACTCTCAGACAATCAAGGACTTATAGAGCGAGAAGACCAGACACGTCGCGGACAACAGGCGCACTCCATACCAAAACACAGTATCACCGACGCGAGCGCCTACCGCTCACCGAAGGACTGTGAGCTCCTCTTCTCCGCCGGCCCGAACTTGAATCAAGCACCATTATTAAGCGAGTGTATAAACCCTAACCCACCTCACAACAGTGAGCTGCCCGGCCAGACAGCCATTCTCGGCGCGTCTCAGAGCAATGTAGACAACAACCGCTGGCTGGAAGTCCAGTGTGTCTACGGACATATTTAAATCTACTCCCATCTCCGTATCTGCCCCTGGCTACCAAAAGAACTCCCACCCATTGTTTCCTGTTACCCAACGAAACGCCGAACAAAGACCGACCTACAAACTGAAACTCCATGAACCCTCATCGCCGCAATACGCCCACCGCCTCCAGCTTCTGCTCACATTGAAGTACCTTGAAGAACAGAGTAACAAAAATAAGAATCCAGTATCCACCCTCCACGCTTACCTGATACCCTAGACCGTGGTTCCCAACATACTCTTATACGTCCGTACCTTCAAAGGTTCAACTCCAAGCTGTACCCCTCTAGCACACCGTCAGCTGTTACCCACTACTACGCACCAAGGCAGCCACACCAGCATGTACCACGCAACTCTAGCCACAGGGTCCACGCACACTCCAGCTGATTAATAACACACCCCTCTTAGCACCAGTCAGACATAAACATACTCAAAACTAGTATTAGTATTTTAGCCATTCATTGTAAAGCCTGCCACACACAACAACTAACTAGCTCACTATCCAAATTAACACACTCAAGCAATGAAACGTCGTCATTATCAATGATCAACCACTACGGCCCGTGGGATAGTGACACGAACTTCTCTATAGGACACAGGACAATAAGACATAATAAGAATATAATATAATCAATCATTTATTGCTCTAATTTAAAACCATATACCATATAAAAACCTTATTTGGTTCATCGGAATTTGATAATTCACCACAGGTTAATGAGAAGGGTGTACTTGATAGAGATTGAACAACTCTGCAAATGTTGGGTGGTATTGGAGAGGTCTACAGTCTTAAATCATTTACCACACACAGTCTGGGCCTGTATTTAGTATTCATGCTAGTGAGAGGCCAAGATTCCACTCTTCACAGTAGGTACGTGGTTGCAAAGGGCATCTTGTGGCTTAACAGCAGGATGTGCCAAAGCAGGATACCTCTGAGCACAAGCCCCAATTCCAGAAATCTGACAGTGGCTTCTGATAAATTCATGTTCACATAACAAAAAATAATTGTGGGCAATTTGATGAGGCTCTCTTGTTCAGATATCAGTAAGTGGACTGGAGGCAGGGCATGAAAGGATAACGAATCCAGTTGTTTGTAGTCATCTGTTTTTGGGAAAGCGTTCCTGTGTAATTGCGCACCCAACTCCACTCAGGTGCTTCGCTATATCCCCACAGTTGACATTTAAAATCATACCAATGATGAAACGACTGTGTGTTGATCCTTGTTCAATGCAACAGAGAAGAGCTCCAACGTCTTAATCATAGCCTCGAATTATTGTCCCCACATTGAATATAGTTGCGGAGGAGTCCCTGTATCCATATTCAGATCATTCAGGCAAGAAAAACCTCACCCCTTGATAGGCCAGTCGTGAGAGAGAAACATTCACCCAGATAGGACAGTCGTGTGAGAAACTCGTATCATGCAAGCGGTCAGACAGTGAAACATGATGGTCAGCTAAAGACAACTTAGCTCGTTCTCTTCAATTAAAAAAAACGTATCAATACTTTGCCCTGATAAACCAGCACACTTCTGTAGTTGTAAAGCTGCCATATCATTGGCAATAGTGCAGAAATACACGAGAGTTCAGGGGCCTTAGCTTTAACAAGAGTTAACCATTTTCTCTGTAGTGTGCCAAAACGTCTTTCAAGCTGTCAGGGCATATCACTTGGCAGCAGGAGCCTCTCGTGGAATGCTGCGAGTGGACCCAAGGGGCGTCGGGAGCTACTGCTTGTACGCGCGTTCCACGTCACTATGTTTCTCCCTGTCATGGCTTTAGCTCCATCAGTACAGATACCAACAACACCTAAATCAAATCAAATTTTATTAAGCCACATTACACGGAATACAAACAGGTGTAGACCTTTAGAGTGAAATGACTTACTTACAAGCCTTAACCAACAATGCAGTTTAAAAAAAGATTACAAGATAGAATAAGAAAATAAAAGTAACAAGTAATAAAAGAGCAGCAGTAAAATAACGATGCGAGAGCTATAACAGGGGCGGGTGCCCGGTTACAGAGTTACAAATGAGGCGGGGGCACGGGTTAGGTTGATAGGTAATATGTACATGATAGGTAGATGTATTTAATGTGACTATGCAAGAATAGATAACAACAGAGAGTAGCCACGGTAAAGAAGAAGGGGAGGGATGCAGTAGTCTGGGTAGCCATAGATGTTGCAGGAGTCTTTAATGGTCTGTGGGGATAGAAGCTAGAGGTTTAGAACCGCGACGGAGACTTGGCGCTCCGGTACCGCTTGCCTGCGGTAGCAGAGAGACTGGGTGGCTGCGAGTCTTTGGACAATTTTTAGGCCTTTGACCACAAAGTCCATTTTATGTTTTATTTGTTTTTTTATAGTTTTATTTCTGTTTTATTTAATTTGTGTAATTTTTCTCACAAATTGTGGGTCCAATACTTTAAAAAATATCCTCTCCTGGATTGTACCTGGTTGCCAGTGGATGCAGAAGAGGAATGTCTGTCCTTAATTTGACCCCCAGAAACGTATTCGACAGGAAAACCAGGAATCTGTGCCGTTTGAGAAGGTTCATCTATAGGTGTGAGAATAGCTACTTTAGTAGCACATATAACAACAACTGATGGCTGAGAAAAAGGCACTTACTCCAATATAAGTGAGGACTGCCGGCAATCAAAATGTGCATTCATAGTTTGCCACCTCTCGATGGTCCACGTCCCTGTTGGTTGTTCGGTGCTTTCCCGGATAAGGGCAGTAGCTTCTTCAGACTGCAAACAGATTCACAAACCAGTCGAGTATCCATGCACTGTAGTGGATGATGTGTGAGTGTGAGCGAGTGTGCAGTGTGCGTAGATGCGTGTCGTGTATGATTATTAAAACGAGAGGGAGACATGAGATGTCAGAACAGAGAAGAAAACCGAAAGGGATGAATTGATGTGGTATGTGACGATTAGGGAATGAGTGAGAGGTTATGGATGTCGAAGATGGAAAGCCAAAGGAAGTTGAGTAGGATGGTAGAGTATAAGTAGATGATGCCAGAGTCATTAAGAGAAGTGGTGAGGTTGGGTGGAATGAGCCAAGGTCAATTATTGGATGGTGGGGTTAAGGTGTTGATGACCAGGAGTCATTAGGATGGTGAGGTTAGGTTGTATGACAAGGGACATTAGGGATGGTGATGTGTTTTAGGTGTGATGCCAGGACATTTAGGATTGGTGAGGTGGAGGTGGATGCAGTCGATTAGGGATATGGAGGTGTAAAAGGCTGTGATGCCAGGAATATTAGCGGATGGTGAGGTTAGGTTGTGATGCCAGGTCATTAGGGATGGTGGGGTTAGGATGTGATCCAGTCATGAAGGGATGTGAGGTTAGGAAAGTGATGAGCGCCAAGGTCATTTAGAGAAATGGTAGAGGTTAAGTGTAGATAGCCGGATACGATTAAGGGATGGTAGGTTAGGTGTAGAGTGACTAGTGCATTAGGGAAAGGGTGAGGTTAAGGATGATGTGATGGCAATGGAAAGCAATTTAGGGATGGTGAGGTTAGGTGTGTGGCGCTAAAATAAAAAATGTAGGGAAAAAAAAAGAATGGAGACATGAGGCTCTCAAGGTGTAGATGGACTTAGAAGACATTGATTGGGATGGAGTTTTGAGGTTAGGTGTGATTGCCAGGTCTTTAGGATTGGTGGGTTGGGGATGTGATGCCGAAGGGTCATTTAGGGAGATGAGTAGAGATATAAGGAAAATAGTAGAATTAGGTGGGATAGGTAGTGATGCCAGGTCATAAGGGATAGAAAGAGGATAGAAGAGTTTAGAGAGAGTAGAAGAGAACAAGCATGAAAGTAAGGCTGGGGTTAGGTCACCGGTGGAATAGCCAGACAACGATCGACTCTGGCCCGCTCAGTGCGCTGGGTACTCAACGGCGGGTGCCTGTCGCTGATAACGGCCGTCCTCCATACCAGCCCCTCACCCCATCCCTTACTCACGGTCCATGCCCGCTTCCTCCTACTGCTTATCAACACTTCCTCGTGCCTCGAACTAACGCCCTGCGCCTCCCCACCCCGGCTCGCGCTCCACAAGGAATTAAAGCCAGTCCCTCCTCACCTCCGCCTTCCCGACCACACACCAACACGTCCTAGATCTAACCTACCTCGCAAGACTCCACCAATCCCCCTCCAACCCCTCCTCCATCCCTCCTCCACCATCACTCCAAGGCCAGCTCCCAGCCTCCATCCCATACCGCCTCCATCACCTCTCCACCCTCCTCCAATCCCCTCCTCCACCCTCCTCCAACCTCTCCTCCATCCCCTCTCCATCCCTCTCCACCCCTCCTCCTAACCCTCCTCTCACCTCTCCATCCATCCCTCGACTCGACACTCGCCTCCACCCCTCCCCTATCCCTCTCCTCCATCCCCCCTCCACCCCTCCTCCATCCATCCTCCACCCCTCCTCCACTCTCCTCCATCCCTCCTCTCTCCTGTCACTCTCCTCCACCCTCCTCCACCCCTCTCATCCCTCCTCCTACCCCTCCTCCATACCTCCTCCATCTTCTCCTCACCCCTCTACTCTCTCCACCCTCTCCTCCCCATCCCTCTCGCCCCCCTCCATCCCTCTCTTCCACCTCCTCCCCTCCTTCCACCCCCCATCCCTCCTCCACCTCCTCCCCCCCTCCATCCTCCATCTCTACCCTCCACCCCATTCAGCCTCCCCTCACTCACCTCTCCTCCACCCTCTCCTCCACTCTCCTCCTCCACCCTCCTCCACCCTCCCCCATTCCTACTCACCCTCTCCCTCCTCCACTCCTCCATCTCTCCACCTCTCTCCCTCCACCCCTCCACCCCTCCATCCCCTCCACCTCCTCACCCCTCAACACCCTCCCCCTCTCCTCTCCCTACCTCTCTTCTCTATCCTTCCCCTCCCTCCTCCCGTTTGTCGGCCTCTGGAGCGAGCTGAAGCGAGCAGCTCCCCGCGACGCCGGAGGCGGCACGATGAGGAGGGATGGAGGAGGTGCGCCCCCCCCCCCCCCCCCCCCCGCGCCCCCCCCCCCGCGCGCCGCCCCCCCCCGCCCGCCCCAGTCGGGCAGGCAGCTGAGGCCTCGACGATGCTGCGCTCCAATCGGCAGGCGCCGCCGGCGGCGGCCCGGCGCGCCACGCCGGCTAGGCCCGCGTTGACGCCGCGCAAGCGGCGAGACACGCGGCGGCTGCCAGGGCGCGGTGGCTCCGCGCTCCACGGCGACTGGCTCGCCGACGGGGCGGACATCACGGCTCGGAAGACGATGATAGGAAGCGGAGACGTGAGAGGAAGGCAACCAGTGCGGAAGCGAAGGCCAGTGCGGAGGAGACATGCGGGTGGAGGAATGGCGATAAAGCAAGAGAGGGAAGACGGTTGAGCCAGGAGGCAGAGTGCCGAAGGAGAGCTAGAACCGGCGACGAACCGCGCAATCACGACGCAGCAGAGCCACATCGAAAGTGACACGACGCACTGCGAAGGGCGGAAGCAGCTGGAGACGGAGCGGGACGCAATTACCGACGAGGACGAGCAACACAGTGACCAGCCACAAACGAGACAACGAGCGAGACGGACAGCGGACAACATCGAAGGCGAGACGAAGATCAGCAGAGCGCAACGACACTAGCCCGCCACACAGCGAGAAGCGAGAATGCGGAAAACACGGCAAGGTATCGAGAGCGACGGCAACTAGACGGAGAGAAGCAGAACAAAGGACGGAGGTAGGAGGCGACACCACACCGCAGAGTGAGCCAGGGAATGGAGAGCGCACACCATGACGCAGGAGGATGGAGGAGGAGAAATAGTCGAGAACAGAGGGATGGAGATTGAGGATAGGAGGAGAACTGGTACGCAAGCCAGTCCAGAAAAAAAAAGGGAGTGATGAAGGAAGAGAGAGAGAAGGAGTGGAGAGGCAGGGAGAGGAAGGAGGAGCATGACGAAGGAAGACAGGGAGAGAAAGTGAAGGTGGCGAGGAGGATGGAGGAGAGGGTGGAGGGGGATGGAGGAGAGGTGCGAAGGAGGGGTGAGCAGCCGAGGAGTGAGAAGGGGGATGGAGAGAGTAGGAGGAAGGGATGGAGGAGAAGGTGAAAGGATCAGCGGAGGAAGTGTGGAGGGAGAGGTGGAGGGGTGGAGGGGTATAATGGCACCAACCTAACCCCACCATCCCTAAATGATTGGCAATCACACCATAAACCCCCCAATCACACTAACTCTCAACATCTGCACATAGATTGACCTATGCATCACACACGTAACCAAACCATCTACACCTAACCTCACCATCCCTTATTGACCTTGGCATCAAACACCTAAAACCCCACTCCCTAATGACTGGCATCACAACCTAACTCACCGATCCCTAAACTGTCGAATTGCCATCACACCTAACCCAAAGCAGAACTCCCTAAATGACTAGGCCATCACACCTAACCTACACCATCGGCCTAGACTCCACCACGAATATCATGCCATCACACCTACCTCACACTTCCCTAATGACTAGCATACACCTAACCTCACGACATCACCTAATGACGGCATCACCACCTAACGCTCACCATCTCAATGAAGGACTGAGCATCACACCATAACCTCACCATCCACTAAATGACCTGGGCAATCACACCTAAACGCCCACCATCGCCTAATGACCATGAATCACACCTAAACGTTCACCATGCCCATGAAATGTCCTA
>NW_019947852.1:0-19397 GCF_002910315.2 Salvelinus sp. IW2-2015
CTGGAGAACGAGGGGAGTGGAGTGGGGGACCACACAGTCTCAGGGATGGATAGAATGTTGTTGGAGCGAAAGAGAGGAGAGGTCAAGGAGGAGTGTTTGGTGGGTAAACAGCGAGGAAGGACAGCAGTATACTGTGGTTCCTGCGGGAACTGAACCCACAACCTTGGCATTGCTAGCTCTACGCTCTAACCAGCTGAMCCCCACATGGCACTATGCTAGTCAATGTTCTCTGGCTAGGCTATGTGGAGGCAGGATGGGTGGAGGTGGGGAGGGTTAGAGGGCGGAGAGGCAGCCATGTGCCCCACTCCAAGCAACCCGTCGTCGGGGACATTTGCCATCTCTCTCCCCTCTCACTGTGAGAGTCTGGCCCTCCTCCAGCCCTTTGGCCCGTTCACCACACGTCTGGACATGTCCGACCGCTCCTCGGTACCTGCAAGCCCCACAGCTGCCAGCAGGGGGAAAACGAGCCGTCACGGCCCGGCAGCCATGTAAGCCAGGTCAACAGGAGGTTGATTAAGTTGTAAAAAGGGCTATTTTGTGTCACAATGTCCAATAAATGAAGTGAACCTAGTGTTGAGAGGGCAAAATGGAAACAGCTCMTTTTMGGGGCTAAAGTGAAAGGGACATCTCCTTTCACGCTTAGCTTGGTTGTTTGCTGAACCAACGAACACTCTCTCCTCATGGATGCAATGCTCCAACCCCCTTCCATACAGTTAAACACAGTATTTGTATTACAATGCATTTTAAACAGTGCCATTTCAACAGTATGTACTTAAGAAAGAAACCTCAGTTCCAGTTCCATTGCATGTATTAGTTAYAGCCATATAAATATGACTAAAACAGGGATAAAGCCCCCAGACCACAGGAATGTGTCTCTACCCTCCTGGGCTCCCTCAATATGGCTGATGCCAGTTCTAGTAATTCAATTTCAAACAAGCTCCTTACTATTCCTCCTGCCTCGCTAATGTCCTTTCCCTCTCTTTTCTCCCTCCTCTCTCCCTCGTATCTCCCAGGAACCAGACTGTGCTGCACCAGTTCTGCTGCCCGGCCCCAGAGGCCCCCGAGGGGGAGTCCTCGGCCTGTGTCCCCAGGTAAGATGGCTGCCTCCCTTTTCACCCAGCGCCATATTTTGTTGTTGATTGTAGTCACCGTTGCTTCTAACCGTTTTCCTGGTGGTGGAGGTGCTACTGTAAGACAACACAACTGCCCCAGTTTCCTCCATCCTGAAGTGGTTGTAAGTCCTTTGGGGGTCCCTGACTATCGTCGGCCAATCCCGGCTCAGTGCTTTCCTTTCCCCACTGTGATGTCATCAAGAGAAGTAAGAGAGAGAGAATCTCCGACACATCTTTAAACAGTGGCCAGGCAGACAGAGAGGGAGATACTATTCACTACAAATGCAACTTGTCACTTTATTTGGGGTTTTGAGTGTTGAAAGAAACTCGAAATTAAGACCCTACGAAATAAGAACCGAATCAATCTCAGCTCCAGGAGAGGCGATCAAGATAAATTCATGGGAACACGATGGTAATCTCCAAATCAATCAGAGAGAGAGATCCTATTTCCTGGACACTGGTCAACTCGTCCACAAGACACTGCCATAGGAAACAATAGAAGCACGGCCCAGGGTAGTGATAAAGGCAGGATGAGGATAATAGGAGATTTTAATATCTCCACCGAGCACACAGTGTTATCAGGGAATGAGGTAAGCAGTCAGGAATGGTGCTGTGATGGGACTGGAATCTTCCTTATACTCAACCACTGCAATACTCCTGGTATCTGAGGAGAGTCAGCCGTTTCAAAATCCTTTATCTCTGCCTCCTTGTCTCTCCTCAACCCGTCTCCATGTAGACATGATGGATGTTGGTCAGTCTATATAAAACAGTAGCTCCTGCAGTTTATCGTTATTTTTCTTGCTCAAACAAAACGAGACGCACCAAGTCTTTGTTTGGCCACTCGGCATCGCTCTGCTTATCCGGAACACTGAATCCACTGCACTCTGCAAATTACCACTATGCCAGTGGAACGTCAATAGTAATTAAGCCATCCAGCCTGGACGATTGCTGCTAAGAATCTGTACATTTCTGCTGGATGTGGTGGGGAGAAAAAAATGGCAAAAAAGACCGGCAAAGCTTGTGTTATGCTGATTCCACCAACCCTGTGCGGTGCTGGATACAATGAAGCATTAAGCATAGGACCAAGACACACAAAAAACCACATAGAACAAGCATCCAAACAGCAAATCACCGTGCTAGAAAATACCCACTTTAAAACACTCACTGAAAGGCCATAGGAGCAGAAATTGACTTAAGGATCGAGCACATGGCAGCAGAGCAAGGAGAAAAGCACCAAGAGGAGGGACAGCCCAAAAAGAAGAAGTCAGAATAACAGAAGAAAACGGAGAACAAGAGAAACAGTGGTATGCAGAGAAAGCAGAAGGGAAGAGAAAGAAGCAACGGCCAAGAGAAACAGGAAGGAAAAAGCCAGGGAAGACGAGAGAAGAACAGGGTAAGAGAAAAAGCGAGGAAGAGAAAAAGAAAAGAAAGCAGAGGCCGAGAGAGAACGAAGAAAAACACCAGAAGGACAAGAAAGGAAGAACCAGTCCCAGAACGACAAAGGAGAAAAAGAAACGAATACCGATAGAGAAAGACCAGAAAACGAGTCAGAAGGAAAGAACCAGAAGAGAGAGAAGACATCGAAAAAAGACCGAAAGAGAAGAGAGCAGGAGAGAACAAGAGCCAGTAGAGAGGAGAGAGAAGAGAAAGTACGGAAGAGAGAACCAGAGAGAGAAGCAGAAGAGCAGGAGAGAAACCTCGAAATCAGCGCATCATCTGCAATCGCTCATTCATGCACCAGCAGACAGGGAGCAAACGGAGAGGCAAGAGCATAATATACTCTATACGATAAAGAAAAGGCTGAGGTTATGCGCAAACCTAACTAAAATCACAAGAAAAGACGACATTCAGAGACACACAGCCACAGAGTCAGATGAACTAGCAATCCACCTAAACAACAGCGCACAAGAACACATCCATGTAATGATAAACAGGATTAAGGAGGTAGATAAAAAAAGACTTGTCTGCAGAAGCAACAAGATCTAAAGATGAGAGATAGTCAGATAGCACTTTCTACTACAGAAAGGAAAACACAAGGGCAGGAAATTGGATAGAGAGCCGGTGCGGAAAAGAAAGAACCAAAGACGAAAAACAATGAAATCAACAGATGTTGCAGTGGATTGAAAACTTAACATAGGAGGAGATGCAGACTTCATTCAGAAAAGGCCAGAAGCCAGCCGAGGAAGAAAGAGAAAAAGCCAATGTCCCAGGCAGAGAGAGTCAGAGACAGCAAGGGGAAGAGGGCCCAACAGTAGAGTGGCAGACAGATCGATCAGACATGATCTCCTGTTAGAAACAGGCGTACGAGAGAGAGACATTCCCAGGAGGAGGAAACCATATAGCAGAGAGAGCAACGATGCAGAGAGAAAAAGAGCAAAGAAACATTCAAGAGAGACAGGAGAAGTGAGGAAGACACCCAACTTAAAGAAAGAAACAGAAAGAACAACGAGGACAATCAGAGTGAAAGAACAGAGATGAGAGCGACCGCCGAACAAGTCTACAGACGCAACACGGAGAGAGAACGAGCAATTCGATCATCTGACAACAGCAGCGGATTTAGTAGTGGACATCAGGATAGACCAGTCAAGTTTAGTGATGAGCAATTCCTATATTATTAGCTAATTAATACATCCATGTGAAGAGTCGGTACAAATTTTCCTATCATACTACTGTTGTTACATTTGTTCATGTATGGACTAGCAGTCGGATACATTGTTCACGACGTAGAAGTGATTTAGAACCAGATACAGATAGCACATGCACGGAGCACATGTATCAATCACAGAAACCACGACAGAGCATGAAGCATCCCGCAGCTCATACAAACTCACCCAGCACGAGCCAACTTCACGAGACATCTCTCAAGTGATCAGAAAACACGTGATCGAGCGGATGCCACCTACCACATTCGAATGCATGTGAAAACAGAGAGAGAATTACTACATAGTAATTTCAAACAGATGAGCAAGCAACAGCTGAGGAAGAGAAGTGAATTAGACACTAGGTTCAAAACCGAAATATGTCAACAGTACACCAATTCATAATCCACCCAAGAGTCTCATTGGAGAGGATTCACAGGTCATGCGTGCCAACTTAGGGCAAGAGAGCTAAGCGTGTGAGTTAGGACCATCCAAGCATGCATCACAGCACTCCAGCAAATGCACAGATATGACGGAAGAGACATGCAAGAACAGATGAGATTCATGTAGACGATGCAGTTTGAGATTAATCCTAGGACCATGGTTATATTCATGCTATTTGGACTTAGTAGAAGGTATGGATCCATATCACATAGAGAAAGCACATACACCCGAGTGCATTGTATAGCATCTAGGTAGTAATAAACTAGTGTGGAGGATAGAGATTTGTGCCAGTGAGCAGATGATGGATCTGTACAGTGTGTGCACTCTCAAGATGAGCCCAATGACACAAAGCAGAAGGTGTGTAAACGATAGGCACTTCAACTACCATACCAGCAGCTAATATCTGCAGAAGTATGCTAGAGGGCAATCGTAGGCATAAGGAGCTTCAAGGTCTGGAATAACAATGCAGAAAGAGACCACTTAGCTCATATAGATAGGAACTATAGCCCAGTAGAGCGTACACGAGATGCGGAGTGAATTGTTAGACCCTATCAGAGCGTACAGTGCTAAACTTTGATAGCCCTAAGTGTTGTGCAGGCACCCACCGTTGTCATGGTGAGTACACAAGGGCCAAGCAACCGGGACCTACGACTCTCCTTTGTTAAAGGACGATATGCCACACAACAAAAGCTTGGCTTGCACGGAAAATAAAATAGTGCAGTTCGTGCCATGTCTTCGTGTGATGTTAGACAGAGATGCCTACGAGAATGACCCAGAAATAGTACTGCCACTGCACACACGAAAACAAGGCCTCATTTCCATTTGAAAGGCGGCCTCGCATAGACCGAGGTCTGCCCAACTTGCGTACTACATTGCACTCTGGAAACAAAGATAGAGAGAAGCTCACATATGTCTTTGCGAGCAGACACAGAGAGACAACCTAAGTTTCCAAAAGTTGCTAGAAGTGGTTGAGTAAAGAAAAGTACCATTCAGGCACAGTTGTACATGATAACTTGAGTAAAGAGAGGTAAAACATATTTTCCACGTTAATAGAAAAAAATTGACACTCAAAGTAAAAGTAGAGAAGAGTGCAATCCCAGTACAAATCAGATAGAATATATATGCAAGTAAGAAGATCTAAGAAGATAATGTGTAGGCATTTTTTCAGAGAAAATAAATAACTTAAAGTATCAAGGAAGTAGAAAAATGTAAGTATGCGAAATCACAAATATAGCGTTAACATAATCACAAAAGTGAAAGAGTAGAGAAAACGTTTCTAAGAGAGTCATTTCTAATTGCCAATATCCATAATAAGGACGAAGAAAGAACTCCAAACACACCATTGAATTTTGTATGTTAAATTATACGAGAATAAGCCAAAGAGGCAACGACACTACGCCAACGACGTCACAACATAATTTTCAAATTACAGAGAAGCATGTATTTTTAGATAGAGATCCGCACCCAGTAAGTCAGAGGAGCAGAGAAGTAGGCATCAGAGTGACCAGGAAAGGAATTTCTCCAGGATGAATGAAGAGTGTGTGAGGAGAGAATTCATAGCACAGTAGTATTCCATGGTACCTGCTAGAAGCATGATCGGGAAAAGATGTAAATATACAGAGTTACGGTAATACAGGGGTAGGTCAAGGAAAATTGTATGAAGTAAAAAGAGAACATGGAGTACATTTTCTTAAGGAATGTCAAGGGAAAGTGAAAAGAGTCAAAGAAGAGAGAGTAGATCAGAAAAAACTATTCAGAGTGGAACAAGAAATAACCTCAACAGATACCCCAGGAAAGAACGGATGCACTTCAGCTTAAGTAGTAACTTTAAAAGATATAATTTCTCTAACGAGAGATTGGTGACAGCCAACTGCCAATCAAAAGTATGCGAAATCGACTCTGATGAGTATTGGTAGTTTTCGAACGACATGTGGCACTCTGTGGAACGAGACCGGTAGCGCGCTCCCATATGCAACCGACCATACATGCGAGGATCACTTTGGAAGAAAGGAACAAGCTAACTGCACTGGAAGACGAGTGTGTATGTCTTTGTTGGAGACAGCGCTACACGAGTGATACTAATTTGAAGTGATTCTGAGATCAGCGACCCAAGTCTCCGATTATTTTGCTAACATTGGTTACGGCACCTTCGGGACGAAGTCCTTCTGTTTGCATTGCCTGGGTCACAAGATGGTGGTCCCAGTCGTCGATCCTAATGAGAAAGGAGTATATATGGCTTCTGGTTCTGTGAGTCAGACGTGCTATGACCACAGTGGAACTGAAGAACCATCACCTCTCACACACACACTACATAAAAGGAGGTTTAATCCGAGTTTCCACCATCAAAGAGTTCTCACCTTGTGAGCGCTGTCACTCTAACTCGCTAAGACCTAGCCAGCGAGGTGCCACTAGGGAAGAGGGGACAGCAACAGTAAGGAAGGAAGAAGAGACTAACAACGGCCAGGAGGGAGGAATAGGAGAGAGAGTCAAGATAGGACCAGAAGAAGAGGTGGTGGCATGCCATAAGGAAAGCGATGAAAGTGTGGGGAAAGAAACATATAGTTCCCAAAGCAAGTACACCGGAGTAGATGCAAGAGAAGACATCAGAGAAAGATTCTAACCCAGAGAAGACATTTCATGAGAACGAAGAAGACGGAGCATGATTGGGAAGAGCGCACATGCGATAGAGGGCGGGTAGAACAGAGAAGAGAGGACATTCAGAGAAACAGAAGAAGACCATGCAGAGAGACCAGAGAGTAGATGACAATTCAGGAACAGATAGTGGAAGATGCAAGAATCAAACTCATTTCAGCGTGATATTGACAAGCTACTTAAGAGAGAGACGGAGAGCACAAATGTACAGTAGAAACGATCAACTGATAAACCCAGAAGGCGATACCAGGACAATCTTGTTTTCGTTTTATTCTCCATGTTTACTATAAGCATGATAATATTTAGATAGTGATGACATTCTCGAGCAAAGGAACAACCAGACTGACAGACCATTTCCAGAAGAGACAGAGAGAAGACATTCGAGAAACACGAGAGAACGACATTCCGAGAACAGAGAGAGAAACATTCCCAGAGAAAACGAAGAAGACATCCGGAAACAACTGAAGAGGACATCGAGAAGAACAGAGAGAGGAGACATCAGAGAAACAGGAGAGAGAGACCATTTCAGAAAACAGAAGAGAAGACATTCAGAGAAAACAGAAGGAGAAGACATTCAGGAGAGAACATTCAGAGAAATCAGAGAGAGTGACCGCATTTCAGACAGATAGAGACCATCAGAGCAGAGAGAGTTGAGATAGTTTCAGAGAAACAAGAGAGAGACCATTCAGAGAAACAGATGGACGAAACATCAGAGAAACAGAGAAGAGAGAGACTTTCAGAGAACCAGAGAGAGAACAGTTCCAAGAAACAGAGAAGGAAGAGACATTTCAGAGAAACAGAATGAAGGAGAACACAGATAAACATAGGATGTGAGAGAGACCATTCCAGAGAAACCAGAGAAGAGGACATTCAAGAGAAAATGCAGAGAGCAGAGACATTCAGAGAAACAGAGAGAGAGAGACATTTCAGAGAAACAGAGAAGAGACATTTCAGAAGAAACAGAGAAGAGAGGCAGCCATATGCAGTAGGGAAACAGAGGAGAGAGAGATAGCAAACCATTCCAAGAAAAACAGATCGAAGCAAGAACATTTCAGAGAGAAGAGACATGCAGAGAAACAGGAGAGAGAGAAATCAGAGAAACAGGAGAAGAGACATTCAGAGAAACAGAGAGAGAGAGACAGTCAAGAGAAAACAGAGAGACATTCAGTAAACAGAGGAGAGAGAGACATTCAGAGAAGGACTAGAGATACAGCGAGAGAGAGCACGTTCAGATAGTGTAAGTTAAGCAAGACGAGGACAGACATTCAAATGGGAGAAATATGAGAATACAGAGGACATTCAGAGCGAAACCAGAAGCCGAGAGAGAGAGACATTCAGAGAAACAAGAGTGAGAGAGACATTCAGAGAGAGAGACAGTCAGAGTAAATCGCAGAGAGAGAGACGATTCAGAGAAACAGAGAAGCAGACATTCTTAGACAGAAAGAAACATGAAGCAGGAGAGAGAGACATTCAGAGAAACAGAGAGAGAGACATTCAGAGAGAGAGACATTCAGAGAAACAAGAGAAGTGAGGAGATACATTCAGAAGAGAAGATACACTCTCCAGAGAAACCAGAGAAGAGAACGCATCAGAGACAACAGCGAGAAGAGAGAACATGTTGTTTCAGTGCAACAGGAGAGAGAAGACATCCAGAAGAAGCAACAGAGGCGAGGAGAGAATGCGAGTTCAGGATAAACAGAAGAAGAGAGGTACCATTTCAGATGAAAACAGAGACAGAGAGAGACAGCTTCAGAGAAAAACAGAGAGAGGACATTCAGAGAGAGAACATTCAGAGAAAACAGAGAGAGAACATTCAGAGAAAACAAGAGAGAGGACGATTCAGAAAACAGAGAGAGAGACATTCAGAGAAAGAAAACAGAGAGAGAGACATCAGAGAAACAGAGAGAGAGGGACATTCAGGAGATAGACAGAGAGAGTAGGAGAGAGAGACATTTTCAGAGAAACAGAAAGGAGAGACAGTCAGAGAGAGCGAGGAACGAGCTCTAGCGACGGAAGAAACAGAATGGGTTACGAAGCAGGCAGATAGGAACGATTTGCATAGAGATAACACAAGCACAATGAGGGTTGACGCGAGACACAGAATTGTGCAGTATGACAGCAAAGCAGGAATGGGATATGAGCGACAAGATGGACGAGTTTTATGAGACACAGCAGCGAAGGAGAAAATCGATTGCAGGATGATAACAAGCGAGAACAGAGATGGAGTTGCGAGACAGCACAGTTCAATATGGGATTGCAGCAGACATGGAGTGTGGACAGCAGACAGACATGGGTTACGGGACGACAGGATAGGGAGTTGCAACGACTCATGCGACGAACATGATTAGAGCAGATTGGCAGGGAGAGGACATTCAGAAGCAGCAGATGAGGGTAGTGAGCAAGCCGCAAGATTGGTTCCAGCAAGCAGATAGAAGACAGTGCGAGAGGAGAGCAGCAGATGGGTTGCAGCAGCAGATGGGTTACAGCAGCAATGGGTATGCGAACGACTTGCGAGCAGGAATGAACAGGGATGTAGAGCCGAACGAACTTCAACAGGTGGGTATGCAGCAAACGAGCAAGATGGGAGTTGGCAGACATTTCACGAGCACAGAATACAGAGTTAAAGCAGAGGCAAGAGGAGGGTATCAGTTCCAGAGAGCCAGGAAGAACAGGTATGCAGGTAGCAGATGGGGTTGACATAGCTGCCGAAGGGTATAGCAGACAGACAGATCAGGTTTGCAGGCAGCAGGCATGGGTTGCGAGCAGCAGATGGGTGAGTGACGAGCGCAGGAATGGTTGCCATTCACAGGCAGATGGTATGACGAAAAAGTAGTAGACATGGGTAGATGCAGGCAGCAATGGGAGAAACGAGTTGCAGCAGGCAGATGTGTTGCAGCAGCAACATGGGGTTGACGAGCAAAGCGACAGAATGGGGTATGTGAACGCAAGCAGGATGGGTTGCCAACAAGCATGGATGGCGAGTGGCTGCGAGCAGCAGATGGGTTGCAGTAGCAGATGGGTTGCCACAGTCAAGCAGATGGGTTCTAGAGCAGAGATGGGTTGCAGCAACGTGACAAGTGGACTGACCAAGTAGGGAAACAGATATCGAGTGTGTTCACGAGCAGAGACAGATGAGGGTACTCTCAAGTAGCAGATGGAGAGTGATACAGAAAGTTCTAGCGAGGATGGGTTGACAGACAGCAGGAATGGATGTGCAGCGAGCCAGATGGGTTGGTACGAGAAGCCGCAGAATTTCTGGGAGGATTGCAGTTAGACAGCATGGGTTCTGCAGCAGCAGATGGGTTGCAGTAGCAGATGGGTTGCAGCAGAGATGGTAGAGCGATTGGAGTGATGCAAGCAGGCAGCATGGGTTGAGCAGCGATGGGGCACAGCAGATGGGTTAGCCAGCAAGCAGATGGTTGCAGTAGCCAGAATGGGTTGCAGCTAGCAGATGGGTTGCAGCAGCAGATGGGTTGCAGCAGGAAAAGATGGGCAGTAGATCAGTGGGTTGCAGCAGCAGATGAGGTGACAGTAGAGTGGTGAGCAAGATGAGTGATGCCAGAGAGGTTACAGCTAGCAGATGAGGTGACTAGAGTGGTGTGGCAGCAGATGGGTTTGACAGCAGCAGAGGGCTAGGCAGAGAGGGATTTCAGCAGGGGCAGCAAGAGATGGTTCAGCAGCAGAGATGAGGTTGCAAGCAGCGATCAGTGCAGCAGCAGGATGGGGTGTCCAGCAGCAGAATGGTTGAGTTAGGCAGAGGAGTAGCAGTAGCAGATGGTTGCAGTGTTTGCCGAGATAAAAGCAGAGCGGGTATACAGCAAGCAGATGGGTTGCGAAGTAGTAAGATGGAGTGCAAGCAGCAGAACTGGGTTACAATGTAGTTACGAAGGGGAGGTATAGCCAGCCAAGCAGGTAGAGAGAGAACATTTCAGAGAAACAGAGAGAGAGAGACATTCAGAGAAACAGAGAGAGAGAACATTCAGAGAAACAGAGAGAGATACATTCAGATTAAAACAGAGAGAGACATTCAGAGAAAACAGAGAGAGAGACATTCGAGAGAAACATGCAGAGAACAGAGAGAGACCATGCCCAGGGAGAAACCAGAGAGAGACAGGCAGGAGGAGAGAAGCAGTGCTCAGGTAATGCAGCAGCAGATAAGAAGGTATACATCCAGTACGTGTTAGATGGGTCTGTGCCAGCAAGCAGATGGTTGTGGCTAGGCTAGGCAGATCGTGGGTTTGCCAGTCGCTAGATGTGCATCCAATCCAATGGGTACAGTGGCCAGTAGTAGACATGGGTTGGCAGCACGCAGGATGGTATGCAGCCAGCACCGATTGAGCGTATGCAGTATGCAAGATGTCCGGTTGCGTTCCACCCCTGAGTCCTATGCAATGTGTTAGCAAGCTGAGCAGAAGGGAGTTACCCTATTGTTAGATGTAGATTGTGGGTGTTGCAGCAGCAGATGGGTTGTGCAGCAGCTTAGACTCTAGGTTGTTTGGGAGTGTTAGGCATGATGGGTTCCGGAGTTGTGCAGATGAGTTTGTCACAGCCGAATCGTGACAAAATCTTACAAATAGGAAAGTGATAAGATCAGTCCGTAGTGTTCTTCTATGTTTTAGCGGTACGCTTCTTCTAGTACATAATCAGTGTGTGTTCCACGGACGGCTTCTCTTAGAGACAACTAAATCAGTTCTGATAACCTCTTCTACCTGCAGTCTTTGTTGACTGCAGATGTCTGTACAAACAGGGATACAGCCTTGAACACAYCGTTTGATCGAAACTTAGAACTCCAACATTGATGTAGAAACTCCAACACTCTCATGATGGAATGTACTGGAGTAGTTCTCAGACTCTAAAAAGGAGAGGGCGTTTTGGAGTCAAGGTCCGTCAGTCCATGATAAGTGTATACACTTGCCGGGGTTCTAGGTGTTTTCAGATCAGTTATCGATGTGTCATGTGTACAGCATGTTCAAATCTCCTTCCTGGTGTGGTGACGGTACATTTACTGTACTTCTCAGTGACACAATGGTAACAGTGGGCTAATCGGACCAAGGACAGCGCAGATACTGACACCCTAACCAATGGTAGTGCAGATTCCGACTTCACCTGYCCAATGGCAAGCGAGGTGGAGGTGGGGTCAGAGCGAGGTCTCGTTAGAGYTCTGTTTCACAGGGCYGAGTGAATGTTAGCTGATTCGTCTCAATTAGTCCCGTTTCCTCCAACTGTTTCCCGAGACCAGAGCAACAGACACACCTTAACGAGATGCGCTATGCTAATTAGCGTGCACAATCTGCCGTAATGARCTGGCTCGTCTGAGACGGAATTAATCATCATGATCTTTTTTTTTGGGGGGGGGGGTCTGTTTAGATTTTAATCAAGAATGGTTAATGCATTTCTTATATGGCAATTAAGGAAATGTTTTGAAGTTTACTTGAGTTGATGAGTTGATGCATTTATATTCAGCTCAGTGCCTTCACATGAGYGTTAAGGACGTTGGTAAGAAGATTCCWAAATAACTCTGTCTCTCAAATAGTTTATAAATGGTCAGTTGGCTTTTCCTCTCTCTCTTTCACTTTCTTGCTTCTCTCTTTTTCTCTCTCTCATTCCCTCACTTCATTTCTCCTCCCCCTCTCTCTCTCTGTCGTCCATTATATCCCTGTTTCTCCCACCAACACTACCTCTCTCTCTCTCTCTTGTTGCCATTATATCCCTGTTTCTCCCACCAACTCACTCTCTCTCTCTCTGTCGTCCATTATACCCTGTTTCTCCCACCAACTCTACCTCTCTCTCTCTCTACTTCTCTCTTCTCTCTCTCTCTACCTCTCGTTCTCTCTTTCTCGCTCTCTCTACCTCTCGTTCTCTCTTTCTCTCCTCTCTACCTCTTTTTCTCTCTCTCTCTACCTCTCTCCTCTCTCTACTTCTCGTTCTCTCTCTCTCTACTCTCTCTCCTCACTTCTCGTTCTCTCCTACTCTCGTTCTCTCTTTCTCTCTCTCTCTCTCTACCTCTTGTTCTCTCTCTCTCTCCCTCTCTCTCTATCCACTCTGTCTTTCTCTCTCTTTCACCTCATTCCCTCTCCGTCATTCCTTCTCTCTCCTTCCCCCTTCTCTGTGTGTGTTTACCGGTGGGAGTTGTGCTGCAGATGGGTGCACAGCTCTCGGGGCTCAGGGTTCATGTTGATTAGTGGACGCTTGTGTTCTCCAAGCAGGTCAGGCCGAGGTGAAGGCAACTCTTCTTGATCCAGGATAACACTCACACAGTATAGAACCCCGTCACACATCACATCAGAGAAGTACAAGCTACGCTATAAACATTGGAATCAGTTGCTCACTTCTCTTCAACTACATTTCTCTCTTGCTCTTTCTCTTTCTCTTTCTGTTTAATTTCTGTTGCTCCCTTATCCCCCATCTCCCTCTCTCTGCCTCTCTCTCTACTCTACTCTCTCTCCTCTCACTCTCTACTCTCTCTCGTCTCTCTCTCTCTCTACTCTCTCTCTCTCTTCTCTTCTCTCTCTACTCACTCTCTCTCTACTCTCCTCTGTTCCTCTCTCTACTCTCTCTCTGCTCTCTCTCTCGCCTCTCTCTACTCTACCTCTCTCTCTACTCTCTGTCTCTTCTCTCTCAATGTGAAAGCATGGTAATGCTTTCACATTATAGCCGCTCAGCAACTAGTTGATCCTGAAGCCACCACTCAGCCTCTCCCCAAGTTCTATGTGGAGAGCGTTGAGACAGAGAGAGAGAGAGAAGAGGAATGTAGGGAAGGCTTTGCATCTGGCCAGGCATATGGTTTCCTTAAGACGGTCTGGACAGAGGAACTGGAACATCATTACCTAAATATATGCAGCTGATGGATGGAAAACTCTTTTAGGCAATTTTCCCTCCAAAAGCATATGCGGCGATGTCACACCCCACATAACAATAGCGATGATTAGCATCGCTAGTTGATCTAATCACCTGATTCGTTGAGAAATGTATGGAACGTCGTTAATCACATTCATCTTCGTCTGCCACTTGTTGCAGGTAGACAGCTGTGTAGGTGCCGTTTTCCATTGTCAATTGATCGTATTAATAAATCCCCTAATTAGCCATGCTGTCTGCCGCTGAAGGTAAATGTGACTCTGGGAAAAATGAGGAAGCAGCGGAAACTCTACTTCACGGTCACACTCTTGTGGCTAGCACCGTGACGGATAGGGTTTTACTGTGGGGGGTTGGCAGACTACAGAGACCATGATGCATTGGGGCACCGGGGGAAAAGTGGTATGGGTTGATGGTGTTGCTGTAGGACGTTCACGGGCATGCTGGGAAGTTTGGAGAGCTCGGTGTTATGGCTTGTCTTTGGGATGGTTGGCCCCCCGCAGTTTTCTCACTCTCTTTTCCCGGGGCGAACCAAATGTGTGAAGGCTGAGGAGATAATGGAGGATCGTCTCTCACTGCTTTCGTCCTCACACTGATGGACACCCTACCTTAGTAGCATATAGTCACGCAACGCACACACCACACATCACGCACACACACGCACACACACACACATGCACGCACACACACACACACACACTCACGCACACGCGCACATACACGTCACACTCACACCCGGGAATTAGATTTCACATGTGTTCTCTCTTAATCACACTCTATCAAAGTTCCTGTCACCTCCTCTGCTCTCTCTCTCTCTCTCTCCCCCTCCCTTTCTCTCTCCTCCCCATCCCTCTCTTGCATGCTTGCCTTGGAGTGACTCGTGTGCACTGCCTCACTGGGGAAAGTGACCTTGCTGCTTGCTGTGCTGTTGTCATGGAAACAGGGCGCAGCAGGGAGACGGGCAGACACAGCAGTGGTTCCATCCACAGGCTGCCATAATAGATGGAGACTTTGAGGGACCAGAGTGTGTGTGTGTGTGTGTGTGTGTGCTTGTTTGTATGTGTGTGCACTGTAGAAGTTGCTGAGCCAGCAGCAAGTCATGGAGACACTGCATCATTTGCCCTTCATATCTACTCTCTGTCCACGAGTCTGCTCCTCATCCAATCACTACTGGCTTCCATTAAAATTCCGTGTCCCCTCAGCCTATCAGAATGCTCTGCTCCTATTCCCAAAGGCTTCAACCAATCAGCCTTTGCCTCGCTCTTCACATTCCCAGGGTTATACCACATTCCCAAATTATTAAAATCTTTAAAACCCTGTTGATGCAAAACGATGTTTGACTCTCAAACATTAAAATGTTTCTCTTGTATAGAATGCATTCGCTCACCGTAGTGTTGTAAAGTACTTAAGTAAAATACTTTAAAGTACTACTTAAGGAGTTTTTGGGGTTATCTTTACTTCACTATTTATATTTATGACAACTTTTACCACTATATTCCTAAAGAAAATTATGTACTTTTTGCTCCATACATTTTCCCTGACACCCAAAAGTACTCGTTACATTTTGAATGCTTAGCAGGACAGGAAAATGGTCCAATTCACACACTTCAAGAGAACATCTGTAACGGCTCTCGTTGGTGGTATGAAGAGTGGACCAAGGCACAGCGTGGTAAGTGTTCATGATTCTTTTATTTCAAAAAACAAACAAAATAACAAACGTGAAAACGAAAGCGCACAGTTCTGTCAGGCGAAAACACTAAACAGAAAACAAGATCCCACAACCTAAGGTGGGAAAAAGGGCTGCCTAAGTATGATCCCAATCAGAACAACATAGACAGCTGCCTCTGATTGGGAACCCACTCGGCCAAAAACAAAGAAACAGAAAACATAGACTTCCCACCCAAATCACACCCTGACCTAACCAAATAGAGAAATAAAAAGGCTCTCTAAGGTCAGGGCGTGACAACATCCCTGGTCATCTCTACTTTCTCTGATGTGGCGGACTCACTAAACACACATGCTTCATTTGTAAATGATGTCTGATGTTAGAGAGGCTCCTGGCTGTTCGTAAAAAAATTGTGCCGTCTGGTTTGCTTAATATACAGTAAGGAATTTTAAATGATTTATACTTTTGATACTTAAGTATATTTTACCAATAACATTAACTTTTGATACTTGAGTATATTTAAAACCAAATTCGTTAGACCTTACTAGAGTCATTTTCTATAAAGTATCTTTACTTTTACTCAAGTATGACAATTTGAAACTTTTTCCAACACTGTCCTGCCCTATGTGCCATTTTCATAAGTTGAGATGAATTGTAATTGTACATTGATCGTGAGAAGTTTGCTGACGACACGACGGTGGTAGGCCTGATCACTGACGATGATTAGACAGCCTACAGGGAGGAGGCCAGAGACCTGGCAGTGTGGTGCCGGGACAACAACCTCTCCCTCAATGTCAGCAAAACCAAGTAGCTGATGGTGGACTACAGTAAAGGGAGGGCAGGGGTGAGCACGCCCCCATCCACATCGACAGGGCTGCAGTGGAAGGGSTGGAGAGKTTCCAGTTCCTCGGTGTACAAATCACTAAGGCCTCTTTCCCTCAGGAAGTTGAAAAGGTTTGGCATGGGCCCTCAGMTCTACAGCTGCACCATCGAGAGCATCTTGACTGGCTGCATCACTGCTTGGTAAGGCAACWGCACTGCCCTCGGTTGCATGGCCTACAGAGGGTGGTGCGAACAGCCCAGTACATCACTGGAGCCGAGCTCCCTGCCATCCAGGACATCGATATCAGGCGGTGTGAAAGCGGAAAGTCTCCAGCCACCCAAGCCATAGACTGTTCTCTCTGCTTCCACACAGCAAGCAGTACCAGTGGAGAAAGTCTGACACCAACAGGCTCCTGAACAGCTTCTATCCCCAAGCCATAAAACTGAAAAATATTTTGCCAACAAGGACTTTCTGAGTTGACCCTTGTATTTCAGTTTTGCACTGTCTCTATGCACGCTCACAGGACTCTACACACTCATGCACACTGACACTCAAACACACACATAACATGCACACACACATTTAGTGCTGGGCAATATGGCCTAAGAATCATTTCTCAAACTTACGACCGATTCACGATATACATTCGGAAAGTATTCCCTTTTTCCACATTTTGTTACGTTACAGCCTTATTCTAAAATGGATTAAATGAATTGTTTCCTCATCAATCTACACACAATACCCCATAATGACAAAGCGAAAACACAAGTATTCAGACCCTTTGTTATGACACTTGAAATTGAGCTCAGGTGCATCCTGTTTCCATTGATCATCTTTGAGAAGTTTCTACTTGATTGGAGTCCACCTGTGGTAAATATAATTGATTGGACATGATTTGGAAAGGCACACACCTGTCAATGTAAGGTCCCACAGTTGACAAAGCGAAAACCAAGCCATGAGGTCYAAGGAATTATCCATAGAGCGCAGAGAGAGGATTGTGTCCAGGGTACCAAAAAATGTAGCATTGAAGTTTGGAACCATCAAGACATTTCCTAGAGCTGGCCGCCCGGGCCAAACTGAGCAATCGGAGGAGAAGGGCCTTGGTCAGGGAGGTTACTAAAATTCTCTAGTCTGAGAAAACCAAGATTGAACTCTTTGGCCTGAATGCCAAGCGTCACGTATGGAGGAAACCTGGCACCATCCCTACGGTGAAGTTTGATCAAATCAAATCAAATTGTATTGGTCACATACATATGGTTAGCAGATGTTTAATGCAAGTGTAGGGAAATGCTTGTGCTTCAGTTCTGACAATGCAGTAATATCTAACAAGTAATCTAACAAATTCACAATGACTACCTTAAACACCACAAATGTACAGGGATGAAAATAATATGTACATATAAATATATGGATGAGCGATGGCGTGCGGCATAGAAGATGCAGTAGATGGTATAGAATACCGTATATACATATGAGATGAGTAATGTAGGATATGTAGACATTATTAAAGTGCCGTATTTAAAGTGACTAGTGTTACCTTTATTAAATCCATTTATTAAATTGGCCAGAGATTTGAGTCAGTATGTTGGCAGCAGCCGTCTGTTAGTGATGGCTGTTTAACAGTCTGATGGCCTTGCGATAAAAGCTGTTTTCAGTCTCTCGGTCACAGCTTTGATGCACCTGTACTGACCTCGCCTTCTGGATGATAGCGGGTGAACAGGCAGTGGCTGAGTTGTTGTTGTCCTTGATGATCTTTTTGGCCTTCCTGTGACATCGGGTGCGTAGGTGTCCTGGAGGCAGGTAGTTTGCCCCCGGTGATGCGTTATGCAGATCGCACTACCCTCTGGAGAGCCTTGTGGTTGTGGCGGTGCAGTTGCCGTACCAGGCGGTGATACAGCCTGACAGGATCGATTGTGCATCTGTAAAAGTTTGTGAGTGTTTTAGGTGACAAGCCAAATTGATGAGTGGGAAAAATCTATTTAAGAATAAGGCTGTAACGTAATTAAAAAAAAAAATTGTCAAGGGTCTGAATACTTTCGAATGCACTGTTTACAGATCTACATTTGAATGTAGATGTTCTCTTATTTAGAGAAATGTTTTCTCTAAATAAGCATTGTTGTAGAATTAAAGGTCAAATACACTGCGTTTCAACCAGTCAGCAATAATATTATAGAGAATGTCAGGGCTTGTGAGTAGTATAACTAGCTGGCTCGCAGTCTGTGTTATATTCATCCAAGGGTTTCGGGGGATGGGGTTGAGGGTCAGGCTGTGTAGTCGAGCCAGAGTAAGTTCTTCCGGAACCAATCTCGACAAACCATTTCTTGTATGGACCTCGCTTTGTGCACGCGGGCATTGTCATGCTGAAACAGAAAGAGCCTTCCCCAAAAACTGGTTGCCACAAAGTTGGAAGCATTGAATCATCTAGAATGTCATTTTATGCTGTAGCGTTAAGATTTCCTTCACTGGAACTAAGGGCCGAGCCCAAACCATGAAAAACAGCAACAGCCCCAGACCATTATTCTCCTCCACTTTAGTATGGCCATTCTACTGCAAATGGTTTTGTCTATGAGAAGATTGCATGGCTGTGTGCTCATTTTATACCCAGTCAGCAACGGTTTAGCTGAAATAGCCAACTCTACTAATGAAGGCGTGTCCACATACTTTAGGCCATGTTGTGTATAAGCCTTCCAGAACCATAAGACCCACTAATTATTTCACCTACTTGTTTTGTTGTTGCAAATAATCACTGATCTGGCGTTCAAGTCTGTCTATTAAAATTGCCCTGTTTTAACTAGAACCCTGCATAATGCACATTCACAATCATAGACTAACTTATTGTACAGCATGATAGTTAGAAAATTAGCACAGGTTCATCAACATCTCTCAAGCCCAAGTACTAGTGATTAGCCAGCTAGTCTTTATACTTCAAGTTTTATCCAACTCTGATCTAATGTGCTAGCTACAAAGGTTGACAGTTGAATTGTTATGAACACACCCTTCTAGTCGGGTGAGGTGACGAGAGGACGAGAGACTACTAGAGTTGGCGTGAAAGCGAGAATGAGCGGAGTTACTGAGTGAAGACCAATCAGTTTGGTCAGGCAGTGTGGAAAACAGATGAGAAGCAGAAGAGAGAGAAGAGAGCCTACGCTTAGTTCTTCAGAGAGATAGATAGACTCCCCTGGGTGTTGTGGTGTTGTGGGTGTGTTGTG
>NW_019947853.1:0-19390 GCF_002910315.2 Salvelinus sp. IW2-2015
CTGATATCAGCCTACTGAGGCGCAGTCTGATGAGGTCAGAATAACACACTGTATATCAGCCTACTGAGGCACAGTTAAGACCAATACTGGAAGAGAGGAAACAACACTGTATATCAGCCTACTGAGGCCCAGTTAAGACCAATTACTGGAAGAGAAAACACACTGTATATCAGCCTACTGAGGCCAGTTAAGACCAATACTGGAAGAGAGGAAACACAACTGTATATCAGCCTACTGAGGCCAGTTAAGACCAATACTGGAAGAGAGAAACAAACTGTATATCAGCCTTACTGAGGCACAGTTAAGACCAATACTGGAAGAGAGGAACACACACTGTATATCAGCCTACTGAGGCCCAGTTAAGACCAATACTGGAAGAGAGGAACAACACTGTATATCAGCCTACTGAGGCCCAGTTAAGACCAATACTGGAAGGAGGAACACACTGTATATCAGCCTACTGAGGCCCAGTTAAGACCAATACTGGAAGAGAGGAAACACACTGTATATCAGCCTACTAGCCCAGTTGAAGCAATACTGAAGAGAGGAAACACACTGTATATCAGCCTACTGAGGCCAGTTAAGACACAATACTGGAAAGAGAGGAAACACACTGTATATCAGCCTACTGAGGCCAGTTAAGACAATACTGAAGAGAGGAAACACACTGTATATCAGCCTAACTGAGGCCAGTTAAGACCAATACTGGAAGAGAGGAAACACACTGTATATCAGCCTACTGGGCCAGTTAAGACCAATACTGGAAGAGAGGAACAACACACTGATTATATCAGCCTACTGAGGCCCAGTTAAGACCAATACTGGAAAAGAGGAAACACAGTATATCAGCCTACTGAGGCCCAGTCTGATGAGGTGTAGCAATAACACACTGTATATCAGCCTACTGAGGCCCAGTCTGATGAGGTCAGAATAACACACAGTAACACACTGTATATCAGCCTATTGAGGCCCAGTCTGATGAGGTCAGAAGAAACACACAGTAACACACTGTATATCAGCCTACTGAGGCCCAGTCTGATGAGGTCAGAATAAGACACAGTAACATGTATATCAGCCTACTGAGGCCAGTCTGATGAGGTCAGAATAACACAGTAACACACTGTATATCAGCCTACTGAGGCCCAGTCTGATGAGGTCAGAATAACACACAGTAACACACTGTATATCAGCCTATGAGCGCAGTCTGATGAGGTCAGAATAAGACACAGTAACACACTGTATATCAGCCTACTGAGGCCAGTCTGATGAGGTCAGAATAAGACACAGTAACACACTGTATATCAGCCTACTGAGGCCCAGTCTGATGAGGTCAGAATAACACACAGTAACACACTTATATCAGCCTATGAGGCCCAGTCTGATGAGGTCAGAATAAGACACAGTAAACACTGTATATCAGCCTACTGAGGCCAGTCTGATGAGGTCAGAATAAGACACAGTAACACTGTATATCAGCCTATTGAGGCCCAGTCTGATGAGGTCAGAATAAGACCACAGTAACACACTGTATATCAGCCTACTGAGGCCCAGTCTGATGAGGTCAGAATAAGACACAGTAACACACTGTATATCAGCCTACTGAGGCCCAGTCTGATGAGGTCAGAATAAGACACAGTAACACACTGTATATCAGCCTACTGAGGCCCAGTCTGATGAGTCAGAATAAACACAGAACACACTGTATATTCAGCCTACTGAGGCCCAGTCTGATGAGGTCAGAATAAACCATACACACTTGTATATCCCCTACTGAGGCGCAGTCTGATGAGGTCAGAATAAGACACAGATGTTGTAGATTCCATTAATCTCTCCAGCAGATCTGAAGTTTATTTCATATAAAACAGCAGAAACTTGAGGACAAAACATGTGGAAGTCAACAACAGCAAGGTAAGTATTGAAGTCCGGAAGCAGAATGTAGTGGACTCACCAGAGGGGTTGTGGCATGGGACACACTGATGACGAAGGGCCTTTCTCCTGTCTCCCGAGAGAGTACGACCACTCCTGTCCCACGATGGTGCCTGATATCTAGAAACACAATCAATCTGTCCTGAGAGAGTTCGACCACTCCTGTCCACCATTACAAAGTCTCCATCACAGGGAATTTGACTGCTGCCATGACAGCCGGTGTGGCTGTAATACGGTCACAGCCCTACTCCTGACCAATACGGTCCCTGAGATCTGGCAGCACGGCACAATCAACCAATCAACCAACCAACCAACCAAATCTAGTAGCTCTGCACACTACAGAACATAATCTCTCTCTCTACTGAGAGATTGAACATTTATTGGTTAATTTAACTACGAAATATACTGTCAAGATAGTGACAAAAGACAGAATTCATACTTACAAATATAGGTCTTGGTTCGTAGCTCTCTTCAAACAGTTTGTCGATAGCAAACAGTGCTGCCTTTATGACAAGATTAAAAAAATAGATACGATTTTATACAATTGATCATAATCAATGTATGTAAAACTAGAATCATATTGATAGAAACTAGTGATGAAACTAGTCAGTGATGATGACAGTCAGTGAAGAAGAGAAACTAGATGAAAGTCAGTGATGAAGACAGTCAGTGATGAAGACAGTCAGTGATGATGACAGTCAGTGAAGAAGAGAAACTAGATGACAGTCAGTGATGAAGACAGTAAGTGATGAAGACAGCAAGTGAAGAAGAGAAACTAGAAGACAGTCAGTGATGAAGACAGTCAGTGATGAAGACAGTCAGTGATGTAGACAGTCAGTGATGATGACAGTCATGTAAGAAGAGAAACTAGATGACAGTCAGTGATGAAGACAGTGATGAAGACAGTCAGTGGATGAAGACAGCGAGTGATGAAGAGAAACTAGATGGACAGTCAGTGATGAAGACAGTCAGTGATGAAGACAGTCAGTGATGTAGACAGTCAGTGAAGAAGAGAAACTAGACGACAGTCAGTGATGAAAACAGTGATGAAGACAGTCAGTGATTGAAGACAGCAAGTGAAGGAGAGAAACTAGATGACAGTCAGTGGATGAAGACAGCGAGTGAAGAAGGTGTACCTTGGCGTTGGCCGTGTCAAAGATGGTCTCCACCATGATAATATCCGCTCCTCCATCCAACAGACCCCGGACCTGCTCAGTGTAGGCCTCAGCCAGCTCATCAAAGGCTGAGGGGAAGACACACGACCACTCAGCACGGTAGCACCATCAGAGATAGTACAGCCAACTCTGGAGGTTCCCAATGGTTTATCAAGAGTCATCTGAAGGCCTTATAGACCCTGATAGGATAACAGATACATAGTGTAATCTGAGAGGCCTTATAGACCCTGATAGAGTAACAGATATATAGTGTAGATCTGAGAGCCTTATAGACCCTGATAGGATAACAGTTACATAGTGTAGATCTGAGAGCCTTATAGACCCTGATAGGATAACAGTTACTAGTGTAGATCTGAGAGGCCTTATAGACCCTGATGGGGTAACAGTTACATAGTGTAGGTCTGAGAGGCCTTATAGACCCTGATAGGATAACAGTTACATAGTGTAGATCTGAGAGGCCTTATAGACCCTGATAGGATAACAGTTACATAGTGTAGATCTGAGAGGCCTTATAGAACCTGATAGGATAACAGTTACATAGTGTAGGTCTGAGAGCCTTATGAACCCTGATAGAGTAACAGTTACATAGTGTAGATCTGAGAGGGTAACAGATACATAGTGCAGGTCAGACCCTGATAGGATAACAGTTAAGACAGCTATATAGTGCAGGTCTGTAGTGACATTTCACCACTGTAGGACTCTGAAAACACCTGCCAAACTGCCACTTTGCAGTGGCATCAGTAGAAAGAGAAGGAAGAAGAAGTGAGTGCTAAAACAACAAGCTGTTCTCTTACTGACGTTCCTGAAGTCTGGTCTTTCCACCGAGGGAGACACAGACAGGGTTTTATTGGTGGGGCCCATGGCGCCCGCCACGTATCTCTTACAACCTGGTCAGAAAAACAAAAGATGTGAGAGTTACAAACAGATAAATACACATAAAATAGTTACACAATATTGTCAATGTCACATAGGTTTTTTTTCCTCCAATGAAAATACTTTAATCTTTAAATCGGCTGACCTGTCTGGTTGGTGACGTCATCTGCTGCTTTCCTGGCGATCTCCGCTGACACTTTGTTCATACGATAAGCCTGGGAAAACATCACGGAGTCAAAACGTGGTCCCGTGTGGCTCAGTGGGTAGAGCATGGCGCTTGCAACGCCAGGGTTGTGGGTTCATTCCCCACGGGGGGACCAGGATGAATATGTATGAACTTTCCAATTTGTAAGTCGCTCTGGATAAGAGCGTCTGCTAAATGACTTAAATGTTAAATGTTAAAACAACCTGAGTGAGTGAGTGAGACATTTATTGTGTCAAGTCACCTTTAGGAACTGTTGACGAGAATTTTAAATGTAGGTCGGATCTCGTCGCCGTTTCTGTCGTGCACCAGTTCGCCACCGGTCTGTAAAAGAACCCTCAGAAAGGGGCCAGGTCTTTAATCTACGGATATTTCATCCGCCCGTGCACGGTTTCGGTGTCTCCGTGGAACGACAGAAAAAGACATTGAGATCCGGCTCGAAGGACCAAGCTGTCACGAGAATTTTCAGTCCCAATGATAATAACTAACAATTATTTAAGCTTTGACCAATCGCCCGAGGTTTGTAAGACCCTGGGTTTAATAATAATAATTAGGCAAAGACTCAGTTTATGCAAAAGGTCTGTAAAGTTTATTCACGAGAACGTTCTGAAATCAAAAATGCAAACACGGTCTTTATAACACACACACAAACAAGTTCAAATCTTAAGCGACGCCTTGCTCAGACAGTCAGTGTTTTTCCACTACACAGATACATTGTTTCTTTAATCTGCAACATGTTTCATAATCTTCTGCAAGCCTAACAGTTTCTCCCGTCCACGGGTAGGGACAGAATGTCCTGTAAGGAACTGTTATGGGATTTTTATGAATAAATGACTAAAATATGTATACATTTGACTTAGAATTATAACTAAACAGAAGACTACTACGTTACTGTATGAATGAATCGTATTATAATCATAATGCTGAATTGTAATGTGTTCCTTGTRAGAAAGAATGGAGTTATCTTCAGACAGGCTGGAATGATGTGTTCCTTACAGGACATTCTGTCTCTACCCAGGGAGGGGWYAGACCTTGGGTCTTCAGACAGGCTGGAATGCTGTGTTCCTTACAGGACATTCTGTCTCTACCCAGGGAGGGGTGAGACCTTGGGCTGGTTGCAGATTGTCTAACAGGTGGCAGACAAAATAAGAACGCTAACTGTACTGCCATTGTATCCGAGAGGAGGATGGACATTAAAACCTATGACATCATCTTTATTATATAACCTGATGTAAATTGTACTATGATCAGTACTCTCGAGAATAAACGCTATTGATTGATTGATTGATTGATTGATTATAAGACTGGTTTCTGTCCATTTAATGCTGATAAGTATCTTACAAATTCTTATGTATGGGCAGAGTGTTTTAATTGAATTGGTTGATAAACATATAGGAATTAAATTCCTTTAACAGGAACAAAGTAGTACAACTCGTCTGTCGATAGCTCCTCTTATCATTTGCTTCACACTTGCACCCTGCTTACCTCCTAAAAAAGGAACAACAGGTCCTTGTTCTAATTCTGACTAAAACTACACACATCATCAGATTAGAGTTTTATGATTCTAATCAATTTCCTACAATTAATTGGTTTCAGGGTGGAATTCTTTAGTCATTACTTTAAACATATGAATTCCATTATCAGGAACCTATCCCTGACTGACTACATCTTCTGATTGGTAATCTGATGTAGCGATAACAGCTTCTGATTGGTAATCTGATGTTGCGATAACAGCTTCTGATTGGTAATCTGATGTAGCGATAACAGCTTCTGATTGGTAATCTGATGTTGCGATAACGCTTTTGATTGGTGATCTGATGTTGCGATAACAGCTTTTTGATTGGTAATCTGATGTTGCGATAACAGCTTCTGATTGGTAATCTGATGTTGCGATAACAGCTTCTGATTGGTAACTGATGTTGCGATAACAGCTTCTGATTGGTAATCTGATGTTGCGATAACAGCTTCTGATTGGTAATCTGATGTTGGCGATAACAGCTTCTGATTGGTAATCTGATGTTGCGATAACAGCTTCTGATTGGTAATCTGATGTTGCGATAACAGCTTCTGATTGGTAATCTGATGTTGCGATAACAGCTTCTGATTGGTAATCGGAGTGTTATTCTACAGGACCACCCACTGACCCGTTCTCTAACCAAGTGTTCCAGCCCGTAGTCGGCTTGGGCGATACAGGTGCTACTGAACGTGTTGGTCTCGATGATGTCGGCCCCGGCCAGCAGGTATTCCTAGGGAACAAACACAAGAGAGGAACGTCGATGCTTATTCACGCAGCGGGGGTTTCACCAAAACAAAAAGGGTAATCTCGTCCGTCTCTCTCTCTCACATAAAGACCGGAAATACTTCTCAATAACAGATCAACAATTCTAGGTGCACGTTAATTATTACTACGGCGTAACAGACAGGTGCATTGATGACAGCCTAACTTTTACATCTCAGGTGTGTTGCCGTCCTGGATAACGTGAACCACTCTTTAACTCCACTGACCGTACCTTGTGCATGTTGTAGTGACATCACCGTACCTTGTGCGTGTTGTAGGTGACATCACCGTACCTTGTGTATATTGTAGGTGACATCACCGTACCTGTTGCGTGTTGTAGGTGACATCACCGCACCTTGTGCGTGTGTGGTGACTGATTGTCTGTTGAGATGACATCACCGCACCTTGTGCGTGTTGTAGATGACATCACCGCACCTTGTGCGTGTTTTAGGTGACATCACCGTACCTTGTGCGTGTTGTAGGTGACATCACCGTACCTTGTGCGTGTTGTAGGTGACATCACCGTACCTTGTGCGTGTTGTAGGTGACATCACCGTACCTTGGGCGTGTTGTAGGTGACATCACCGTACCTTGTGCGTGTTGTAGGTGACATCACCGTACCTTGTGCGTGTTGTAGGTGACATCACCGTACTGTGCGTGTTGTAGGTGACATCACCGTACCTTGTGTATATTGTAGATGACATCACCGTACCTTGTGCATGTCGTAGCTGACATCACCGTACCTTGTGCATATCGTAGCTGACATCACCGTACTTGTGTATATCGTAGATGACATCACCGTACCTTGTGCATATTGTAGATGACATCACCGTACCGTGTGTATATCGTAGATGACATCACCGTACCTTGTGTATATTGTAGATGACATCACCGTACCTTGTGCGTGTTGTAGGTGACATCACCGTACCTTGTGTATATTGTAGATGACATCACCGTACCTTGTGCGTGTTGTAGGTGACATCACCGTACCTTGTGTATATTGTAGGTGACATCACCGTCCTTTGTGTATATTGTAGATGACATCACCGTACCTTGTGTAATTGTAGATGACATCACCGTACCTTGTGCATATCGTAGCTGACATCACCGTACCTTGTGTATATCGTAGATGACATCACCGTACCTTGTGCATATTGTAGATGACATCACCGTACCTTGTGTATATTGTAGCTGACATCACCGTACCTTGTGTATATCGTAGCTGACATCACCGTACCTTGTGTATATCGTAGATGACATCACCGTACCTTGTGTATATCGTAGATGACATCACCGTACCTTGTGTATATTGTAGCTGACATCACCGTACCTTGTGTATATTGTAGATGACATCACCGTACCTTGTGTATATTGTATCTGACATCACCGTACCTTGTGTATATTGTATCTGACATCACCGTACCTTGTGATGACATCACCGTACCTTGTGTATATTGCAGATGACATCACCGTACCTTGTGCATGTTATAGATGACATCACCGTACCTTGTACTGTTATAGATGACATCACCGTACCTTGTGTATATTGTAGATGACATCACCGTACCTTGTACATGTTATAGATGACATCACCGTACCTTGTGTATATTGTAGATGACATCACCGTACCTTGTGTATATTGTAGATGACATCACGACCTTGTACATGTTATAGATGACATCACCGTACCTTGTGTATATTGTAGATGACATCACCGTACTTGTGTATATTGTAGATGACATCACCGTACCTTGTACATGTTATAGATGACATCACCGTACCTTGTGTATATTGTAGATGACACTCACCGTACCTTGTGTATATTGTGATGACATCACCGTACCTTGTTGTATACTGTAGATGACATCACCGTACCTTGTGTATATTGTAGATGACATCACCGTACTTGTGTATGTAGATGACATCCCGTACCTTGTGTATACTGTAGATGACATCACCGTACCTTGTGTATATTGTAGATAACATCACCGTACCTTGTGTATACTGTAGATGACATCACCATACCTTGTGTATACTGTAGATGACATCACCGTACCTTGTGTATACTGTAGATAACATCACCTGTACCTTGACATCACCGTACCTTGTGTATATTGTAGATGACATCACTCTGGGTGATGCTCAGCAGGTCGTTGTTGCCCTTCAGGCTGTGGGTGTGGTCTTTAAACTCCTCCCCCCTGAAGTGTTCCTCCTCCAATCGCCTCTCCTGGATCATGGTYCCCATCCCTCCATCTAGTATCATGATCCTCTTCCCTAACAGCTCCCTGAGCTCAGCCTCTAGGGAAGGTCTGCTAGGGCCARTACCTGAGGTATGCAGTTAACATGTTAATATGGTTATGACATGTTTAATATGTTCCCATCCCTCCATCTAGTATCATGGTCCTCTTCCCTAACAGCTCCCTGAGCTCAGCCTCTAGTGAAGCTCTGCAGTTAGCATATTACTTGTTAATATGGTTATATAAACTGGTTGAGAGAATGCCAAGCTGTCATTTAAGGCAAATGGTGGCTATTTTGAAGAATATCAAATATATTTTGATTTGTTACATCACTTGTTTTGGTTACTACATGATTTCATATGTGTTATTCCATAGTTGATGTCTTCACTACTTTTCTACAATGTAGAAAATTGTTTTTTAAAAATAAGAAAAACGCTGGAATGAGTAAGTGTGTCCAAACTTTTGACTGGTACTGTATATATATATATAATAATATTTCTGTGGAGGGGGATTGATCCGAGCACCAGTTGTCAATTCCCGAGCTAAGATGTTATTTAACTCGCTTGTTTACATGGGAGTGGTTTACACGTGCCAGGCCAGCTGGGGTGTATTCATTACGCGGTTTCAGTTGTAAAACGTTTCTTAAATGGAAACAAACGGAACGYGGATAAGACTTACATGAATCTGTCCAATGGAAACAGTAGTTACACGTTTTGCAACTAAAACGAGAGTTTATATTTTTACAAATTCAGGAACTCGAGTTTTGCAAATAACACCAGAGTTTCTATTGGACAAATTAAGGTCGGTCCCTCCCGTTTCGTTTCTGTCAGGTTTAGAAACGTTTGGTGTCCTGACATTCTGACCCAAACGTATAAATTAGAACGGAATGTTCCCTGCTAACTATCTATCTCTTTGACCGTGTTTTGCTAACGTTACTCTACCGGGCAGTGGGACATGCAGCTAGCACATGTTGACTAGTTCGCTATGTAGCTATCTATCTATCTATGAATGAATAAATAAAACACTTTGTCATTTAGGGTAACTGGATGGAAAAATGTCGACCATAAATTCACGTGGATATACAGCTAGCTAGCTAACCAACTTCAACTACCTAGCCAGTCATTGACAGCTGCTAGGCAGCCAGCTCATATCTAGCTAACGTTAAATACTAAACCAGGAAGTTGCAACAGTTTACCTTTTCTTGTTGAACTCTCATATATTGTAGGCGCCATGGCTTGTAATTCTTCTTCTGTTGGTTGTTATAACTGCAAAGGAAACAATAAAGCTGCCTGACGAGCAACCCACACTGACCCTGCCGGCGGCTGCTTGTCAACTCAATGTCCATAAATCACTTTCCTCCGTCTGGCGTGGAGGAGCTGCAGACCGCGCAGGCGCAGGGTTGATTGCAACATTCAGGTCCGTCTTGGAGAAGAATTACTACGATATGTGGCATGAAAATGTACCTAACTGATTACATGTTCAAGGTGTCAGCTCTCTGAAAGGAAAGTTGGTTTGACACAGATTCCAAAGCCTTTTATTTAATAAGGCGTTTAAAATCATGTCTGAAAAGTGATAACTTCCGATGTTATTTTCTTACATAACTTGACAAAGTCTCAACAAAGCCTAGAAAGTCAAATCTGAGGGGAAAAAACACGTCCTAAAATAATCAGAAAGTCTACTGCCTGTATTGGCCGTAATCAGAACGTTCAGCAAAACAGAATGAAAACTACCAAAACGTTTTAATCACTGAGTTTATTTTCTGCTCGTTTGCCTTACACTAGTAACTCTCATACCTTCAGATTCCACACCAGCGTTTTTGAGGAGACTAAGATTAGTTTTACCCAGACACAACAGTTTGTTATTTTACAGTTACATTATTTTGTTTCTGGCATCAACACAGCCTAGTTACTGTCCAATCATGAGTCTCTGGGTGAAAGTTTCCCCTGGTACAGACCTAGGATCAGCTTCTCCTCCCCAAGCTTAACCCTAAACATTAATGGGAGAAAATGCTGACTGACTCAACATGAGCCTTTAGGGAAACTTCACTCCAATCATGAAACACAAGTTTCACTCGTTTTGACAATAAACAGCACTGCAGTTCTGGACATACTGTAGCCTGGGTGGATTATAATGTAGCCTGGGGGATTATAATGTAGCCTGGGTGGATTATAATGTAGCCTGGGTGGATTATAATGTAGCCTGGGTGGATTATAATGTAGCCTGGGTGGATTATAATGGTAGCCTGGTGGATTATAATGTAGCCTGGGTGGATTATAATGTAGCCTGGGTGGATTATAAAGTGAGCCTGGGTGGATTATAATGTAGCCTGGGTGATTAAATGTAGCCTGGGTGGATTATAATGTAGCCTGGGTGGATTATAATGTAGCCTTGGTGGATGATAATTAGCCTGGGGGAAATATAAGTAAGGGTGGATTAGAGCACAAACAGATCTGGGGGCCAGGCTGAGTTAGATCAGATCTTGGTCAGGGTGGCGAGATCAGATCTGGACCAGGCTAGTGAGATCAGATCTGGGTACCAGGTAGTGAGACAAGATCTGGTACCAGGCTAGTGAGAATCAGATCTGGACCAGGCAGGAACAGATCTGGGCCCAGGCTAGGTGAGATCAAATCTGGGACCAGGCTAGGTGAGATCAGATCTGGGACCAGGCTAGAGAGATCAGATCTGGGACCAGACTAGCATACTGGGTCCTTTTTCATTCATTTTAGGCACTGAACAGATGAGGCAAAAGCTTCCCCTGTTTTTTATGTAATAATTTAGAAGAGTGCAAACACTGATAGAATACAAGCTTCTCATCACTTCGTATCTTTAGGTCTCCAACGGTGACTAGCAAATAACTTAGTAGCGCTTCTTATGTGTAAGTTACTTTTAATGTGTAAGTTACTTTTATGAGTAAGTTATATTTAATGTGTAAGTTACTTTTATGTGCAAGTTACTTTTTATGTGTAACGTTTTGTGTAAGTTTTTCTTATGTGTAAGTTACTTTTTATGTGTAAGTTACATTTGATGTGTAAATTACTTTTATGTGTAGGTTATTTTTATGTGTAAGTTACTTTTTATGTGTAAGTTACTTTTTATGTGTAAGTTACTTTTATGTGAATCACATGTAATTTCACATTTACTGAGTCATCATTTTTTTTAATCTAGTGAATGAATCCTGCTCAGTCCTTTGAAATAAATATTTCTCCCTACTCTTTAGAAATCATACACTCATTAAACGGCTTTAAAATGCTTTTTGTATTTCTCAAACATAACTACCCTTTAGTACCGGTCAAAATATGAATCAATTTAGATGTAAATGTGTGGAACAAAAATGGGGCGAGACTGATACGAGGTCAGGGTGCATTTCTGGAGTGTGAAGCTAGAGGTCGCTCTCCCCGTAGAGGGCAGTGGAGAAGACAGTGTAGTCCAGGGCCCCTGGGACCCCATCAGGCCCATTGTAGAGGGGCATCCTGGCGATGCAGTACTCTGCCTGCTCTGGGGGCAGCTCTCTACGCAGCTCCTCCAGCAGGATGAAGGGCTGTGGGAAAAGATAACAACACAGAGGGACATTAGGGACACACATTTGAGATGACATTGTAAAATAAACTTTAGGCAGCCCTGCCAAGGACCGCCCTGTGAAGAGTTCAGAGTTTAGCCCTATCAGTCTGGGTGAGACATAACAACAGGTACGTGACCCAAAGTATGTGCACCTGTTACTAACAATAACACTAAATCCTCCCCGTGGCGCATGATCTAGGATCAGGCACCCTTATCCACGTACTTAATATAAAAGTCCAATGGATCTAGAATTCAACATCTACTGGGAGACTCTTTATGACTCCTGATCCAGATCACCACTCCGTACTGAGGACTCTTATGACCTCTGATCCTAGATCTACCACTGCCTACTGAGACTTCCTTATGACACTGATCCAGAAATTCAACACTCCTATGAGACTCTGATGAACCTGATCCTAGATCAACACTCTACTGAGACGCTTTTATTGACCTGAATCTAGAAATCAACACTCCCTACTGAGACTCTTATACCTGATCCCTAGATCACACTCCTACTCTGAGGACTCTTTATGACCCTGATCCTAAGATCACACCACTCTACTGAGACTATGACCTGATCCTAGAATCACCATCATACTAAGACTCTTTTTATGACCTGAAATCCTAGATCAACACTACCTACTCTGAGACTCTTTTGACCTGATCCTAGCATCAAACCACTCTCTCCTAAGACTCTTTAGACCTGATCCTAGATGCAACACTCCACTGGGAGACTCTATGACCTGACCTAGATCACCACTCCTACTTGAGACTCTTTTATGACCTGATCTAGATCACCACTCCTAACTGAACTCTTTATGACCTGAATCCATAGATCAAACACTCCTACTGATACTCGTTATGACCTGATCCTAGGATTCAACACTCCTACTGAGACTATTTATGACCTGCATCTAGAATCAAACACTTCCTACTGAGGACTCGCTATGACTGATCCTAGAATCAACACTCCTACTCTGAGATCTTGTATGACCTGATCCTAGATCACAGTCCTTACTGAGACTATGACCTGTGCTAGACTCACCACCTACTAAGACTCTTTATGACCTAGATCCTTAATCAACACTCCTACTCTGAGACTCTTTATGACCTGATCCGGATCAACATCCTCCTGAAGACTCTTTAATGACCGATTTCTAGATCAACAGTCTACTGAGGACTCTATACCTGATCCAATCACCACGTCTCCTATGAGACTCTTTATGACCTGTCCTAGATCAACACTCCTCCTAACTCTTTATGACCCTGATCCTAGGATCAACCATGCTACTGAGACTCTTGTTATGACCTATCCGATATCACCACTTCCTACTGAGACTCTTTATGACCTGATCCTAGATCACCACTCCTACAGGACTCTTTATGACCTATCCTAGATCACTACTCCTACTATGAGACTCTTTATGACCCTGATCCTAGATCAACACTCCTACTCTGGGACGCTCCCTGAGATACGGGCCCAGATGTGTATATATAGAATTGTGGGTGCTGTATCCAATTGGTTTGTGCTGTAGGTATCGTGAGGCAATATCTCTCTCTGTTTAGAGAAACAATGACATCGTGTTTTCACAGGCCTCCTCTCATCAAAAGACACAATTAATATATTTATCTCCTCCTCTCTGTTCTTGTCTTGTGCTTCTTGGTCACTGTCATGCTGTCTGTCTGTCTGTCTTCTGTCTGTCTGTCCTGTCTGTCTGTCTGTCCTGTCTGTCTGTCTGTTGTCTGTCTGTCTGTCTGTCTGTTGTCTCTGCTTCTGTCCTGTCATGTCTGTCTGTCTGGTCGTCACTTCTTCCTATCTCTTCCTCTCCTTTGTCATATCCCACATCTTCTTTCTCTCCCTCTCCTCCTCTTCTCCTCCTCTCCCTCCGTCCGTCCCCTCTCCTCTCCGTGCCGTCATCTCTCTCCTTCCTCCTCTCTTCCCACTCTCCTCCTCCGTGCCCTCCGTCCTCCTCTCTCCCTCCTCCTCCTCTCTCCTCCCGTCCTCCTCTCTCACTCCCTCCCTCTCCTCTCTCCTCCCTCCTTCTTCCCTCCTTCTCTGCTCCCCCACCTCCCCCTTCCTCTCTCCTCCTTGCCCTCCCTCTCTCCTCTCCCTCTCCTCTTCCTTCCTCCAATCTCTCCCTTCTCCCTCCTCCTCCTCCCTTCCTCCTGCCTTCTCCACCTCCTCTCCCTCCTGCCTCTCCTCTCTCCTCCCTTGCCTCCTCCCCTCCTCCTCTCACCTCCCTCCTTCCCTCCTCTCCTCCTCTCCACCCTGCAAGACAAGAGAAGGAGGCATGGAGACAGATGTAACTTGTCCCAGAGGGCCTTTGTTGATGCGTACCTATGGGCTATGATCTGGTACAATACATTAGAATGAGCTGTCATAGACTGTCATCAGACGTAGCACAAGGGTGCCACAAAAATGTCCTGCACCTTGTTAAGTAACTTAATCTTTATAGATTAAAGTGACTTACATTTGGTTTTACAGATGATATTCATTATAGGCTGTTCAGTGTATTTAAAAATGCCCAGGGCCCAATCAGTGTGAACTGTGATCTCTGATCCAAAATGGGCCCCAGATCATGCTGAGTGATAGGTGACGTCATGGTGTTTTCAGTGTAAAACTGGTTGATTCTGAATCCAAAAATGGCCTCCTAGTTAGCGTGAGTATCGATATTGGATGCCAGTCGGTGTGTTCATCAGTGGTGAAGATCTGTTGATTCTGATCATCCAAAAATGGCCTCCCAGGATATGCTGGAGTATACTGTCGTCCAGTGGTGTTTCAGTTGTTGAAGTACCTGGTTGATCTTGATCCAAATGTGGCCTCCAGATATGCCTGAGTATTGGGGTGTCAGCTGTGTTTCGCATGTTGAATACTGTATGATACTGATCCAAATGGGCCTCACAGACTATGCCGTATTAGGTGTCCAGTGGGTCGTTTACAGTGTGAAACTGTTGATTCGACCACTAATGGCCTCCAGATATGCTGAGTATGGAGGCTGTCAGTGGTGTTTCAGTGTGCAAAACTGTTGAGGTCTGATCCAAATGGCCTCAGATATGCCTGCAGTATAGGTGTCAGTGTGGTGTTTCCAGTGTGAACTGTTGATTCTGAGTCCAAAAATGGCCTCCAGATATGCTGAGTTTTGGTGTCAGTGGTGTTTCAGTGTGAAACTGATTGACTGCTGATCCAAAATGGCCTCCAGCATATGCTGAGTATTGGTGTCAGTGGTGTTTCAGTGTGACATCTGGTGATTCTTGATCCAAAATGGCCTCCAGATATGCTGAGTATTTGGTGGTCAGTGGTGTTTCAGTGTGAAACTGTTGATTCTTGATCCAAATGGGCCTCCAGATATGCTGAGGTATATGGTGTCAGTGGTGTTTCAGGTGTGCAAACTGTTGATTCTGATCCAAAATGTCCTCCAGATATGCTGAGTATTGGTGCAGTGGTGTTTCCGGTGTGAAAAACTGTTGATTCTGATCCAAAATGGCCTCCCAGATATGTGCTGAGTATTGGTGTCAGTGGTGTTTCCCAGTGATTGAAACGTTGATTCTGATCAAAAATGGCCTCCAGATATGCCGAGTATTGGTGTCAGTGGGTTTCCAGTGTGAAACTGTTGATCCTGATCCAAAAATGGCCTCCAGATATGCTGAGTATTGGCTGTCAGGCGTATGTTTCAGTGTGAACACTGTTGATCCATGATCAAAATGGCCTCCAGATATGCTGAGTTTGTGTCAGTGGTTGTTTCAGTGTGAAACTGTGATTTCTGATCCAAAATGGCCTCCAAGATATGCTGAGTATTGGTTCATGGTGTTCGGTGTGAACTGTTGATTCTATCCAAAAATGGCCCTCCAGATATGCTGAGTATTGGATCAAGTGGTGTTTCATATCCAGGGTAGCAGCACACAGTAGCTGTAATGGCCAGCTGGTAGAGTCACTCAGTGGGCTCGGTGTGCACTTCAAACGGCTCCCTGTTCAACTATATAGCGCACTACTGTTGACCAGGGACCATAGGAATCCCAGGGCTCTGGTCAAAGGTAGTTGCACTAGATAGGAATAGGTAGTGAACTATAAGGGAATGAGATGAGTGCACATATATAGGGAATTATGTAGTGAACATATAGGGAATTAGGTAGTGAACTTATATAGGAATAGGGTAGTGCACTATATTATGGAATTAGGGTAGCGCACTATATAGGGAATAGGTAGTGCACTATTGATTAGGGAATAGGTTAGTGCACTAGATAGGGAATAGGTTAGTGCACTATATAGGGAATATGTAGTGGCACTAGATAGGGCAGATAGCGGTAGTGACTATACCTCTTATGAGAAAAGGTAGATCGCACCTCCTCTCCAGGGGAATACGGTGTAGTGCACTTACTATAGGCGGAATAGGTAGCGCACTATATTAGCGGAATAGGTATGTCACTATATAGGGAATAGGTAGTGCACTAGATAGGGAATAGGTAGTGCACTATAAGGGGGAATAGGTAGTGCACTATATAGGGAATAGGTAAAGTGTGCACTATATAGGGCTGATGTAGTATAGAGTAAGTGTACAACATAACCCTTTATCAGGCTAGGACATGGAGTAATGCTATCAACATAACCCTTTATCAGGTAGGACATGAGGGAATGTATCAACATAACCCTTTACCAGGTAGGTACGGGAGTAATGTATTCAAACATAACCCTTTACCAGGTAGACATGAGTATGTATTCAAAACATAACCCTTTTATCAGGTACGGACATGAGAATGTATCAAACATAACCCTTTACCCAGGATAGGACATGAGTAATGTATAAACATAACCCTTTACCAGGTAGGGGACATGAGCTTAATGTTCAAACATAACCCTTTACCAGGTAGGACATGAGTATGTATCAAAAACATAAACCCTTTATAGGTAGGACATGAGGGATGTATCAAACATACCCCTTTAACCAGTTAGGACATGTTTGAGTAATGTGTTCAAACATAACCCTTATTCAGGTAGGACTGAGTAATGCATCAAACATAACCCTTTACCAGGGTAGGACGGGAGTAATGTATTCAAACATAAACCCTTTACCAGGGTAGGACATGAGTAATGTATCAAAACATAACCCTTTATCAGGCTAGGACATGAGGAATGCTATCAAACATAACCCTTTACAGGTAGGACATTGGAGTAATGTATCAAACATAACCCTGTACCAGGTTAGAATGCAGTAAGGTATCAAACAATAACCCTTTACCACCGTATAGGACATGAGTTAAGGTATCAAACATAACCTTTATCAGACTGCTAGGACATGAGGAATGTTATCAAACATTTAACCTTTACCAGGGTAGGACATGAGTAATGTGTCAAACATAACCCCTTTATCAGAGTAGGACATGAGTAATGCACTCAAACATAACCCTTTACCAGTAAGGGACATTGAGTAATGTATCAAACAAACCCTTTACCACGGTAGGACATGAGTAATTTATCAATTATAACCCTTTTACCAGGTAAGACATGAGGTAATGGATCAAATAGTGAACCCCTTACCAGGTAGGACTGAGTAATGCATCAAACATAACCTTACCAGTAGGACATGGTAATGTTATCAAACATAAACCCTTACCAGGTAGGACATGAGTAATGTATTCAAACATAACCCTTTACCAGGTTAGACATGGAGTAATGGCATCAAACATTAACCCTTATACCAGGTAGGACATGAGAATTGCTATCAAAACATAACCCCTTTACCAGTAGACGATGAGTATATGTATCAAAACATAACCCTTTACTGGTTGGACATGATGTAGCACAGCGTGTCTTATCTTTCTTTATTCTCACCTGATTGACTCACAGTGTTATCCTTGGTTCCAGATCTGTTTGTTATGTCACCTGACGATGACCATATGTATTGGCAAGATCAGCACAAACAGATTCTGGGACCTGGCTTAATCAACGTGGCTGCTTGTAATGAAGTAGGCTGGTTATACGATGCCTCTGTGATTTGTAGGGAGAGGTTGCTGAGTTTGCCCGCATCATGTCTCTAGGTGGATTCCCAAAGGGTTTCAACAAGGTGTACCTGTCCAGTCTTCGTGTGGACTTCATTGACTAGGGAGGCGTCCGACGCTCAGGACCACCTCAGAGCAGGGTCCTCGCCTCCTTCAAGATGCCTGGGCTGCTGATAAGGTGACAAGTGATGGTTCGCTGTGTCTCTCTCACTCGCTTCCTCTCGTCTCTCTCACTCGCCTTTCTCTCTGTCTCTCTCAACTTTGCTTCCCTTCTGTCTGTCGTACTTTCTCTCGCTTCCTCTCTGTCTGTCTCTCTCTCACTTGCTTCTCTCTGTCGGGTCTCTCTCACTGTGCTTCCTCTCTGTCTCTTTCACTTGCTTCCCTCTCTGTCTCTGTTCACTCGCCTTGCCTCTCTGGTCTCTCTCCTGCCTTCTCCTGTCTGAGTCTCTTTTCTCTCGCTTTCCTCTCTGTCTGTTCTCTCTCTCACGCTTCCGTCTCTGTCTGGCTCCTCTCACTTGGCTCCTCTCTGTCTCTTTCACTCGCTTTCCTCGTCTGTCTCTTTTCACTCCACGTCCCTCGTCTGTTCTCTCCACTTGCTTCCTCTCGGGTCTGTCTCTTTCTCTCGCTTCCTCTCTGTCTGTCTCTCTCTCACTTGCTTCCTCTCTGTCTGTCTCTTCTCCCACTTGCTTCCTCTCGGTCTGTCTCCTCCACTTGCTTCCATCTCTGTCTGTCTGTCTGTCTGTCTGATCTTCGTTTCCTCTCGCTTTCTCTCTGTCTCTCTCACTTGCGTTCCTCTCTGTTCTGTCTCGTTCACTCGCTTCCTCTCCGTCCGCTCTCTCCCATTGCTGCCGTCTCTGTCTGTCTCCTCTCACTTGCTGTCCTCTCTCTCTGTGCTCTCGTCACTTGCCCTTCCTCTCTGTCTGTCTCTCGCCTCCCACTTGCTTCCTCTCTGCCCTGTCTCTCTCTCACTTGCTTCCTCTCGGTCTGTCTCTTTCTCTCGCCTTTCTCTCGGTCTCCCTCTCAACTCGCTTCCTCTCTTTCTTCGTCTTTCCCACTCCGTGCTTTCTTCTTTCACGCTTTGCGTTTATCTGTCTCGCACATGCTTACTCTCGTCTCTCTCTTATAGTCAAGTCATTCACAATTAATT
>NW_019947854.1:0-7165 GCF_002910315.2 Salvelinus sp. IW2-2015
GTTGTCACACACTGCAAGTCCTCATTTTGTAGTTGTCATCACACACTTCCATCAAAATGTTAAGTTGTACTGTAAACTTTTATAGATTATTTCTCGCCTCTTTTCCGGTGCACTCTCTCTTTTTGCGTGTGAAATGCTTCTTTTGTGGACTCAGCGTGCTACCCTCTCTGACCTATACATATCATATATTGTTGTCCTTTTCGCTGTATTAACGCTTTTTGACTGGCTCCACCACGACGGGTAGACTATCCGTTATACACAGAAGTTTATTCTCTTTTATCTGCTGTATTTGCCAACGAATGTGTGATTACTGTTACATATTTTCCCAAAATAATATTTATTGTATATCTCTCCGCTCTTTGCCAGCCCTGTACCCCTTCTCCAGCGGAATGTTATCGTCGCGCGAGGGGTTCCTTGCCCTGCTTTTACTTGCCCATAGAAGCTTTAAACCCTAACCCTTGTCACTACTAATACCTAACCACCATATTTTAACCGGCTAACCTTGTTCTACTGAACCTAACCTCAACCCGACCTAACCCCTTGTTCTTATCAACACCCATTTACCCCTAACCACTTCCGTCTCTAGACACCTAACATAACTCAACCCTCAACTCTCATTTCTTTCTTCCCGTCCTTTTTTTTTTTTTTTTTTGTTTTTTCCGATTTTTTCCTCGGTTCTCCCCTTGTTCTATCAAGCCTAGCACCCGAACTCGGGTTAACCCCTAACCCTTCGTTTTATCTAAACCTATACCCTAACTTGAGCCCTAATATACCTCCGTTCTAAACCTCATAACCCTTTTACACTTCTTGTTCCAAACTACACCCTATTAACCCTATACCTGAGTTCTCACCAACCTAAACCTCTACCTTAACCTTCTAACTCTTGTTTCTATAACTTTAACATAGTCCTTATACCCTACCCCCTCTTGCCCTATAACCTAACCCTAAGCTTCATTATAAACCTAGTCCCTTTCTATTCATAAAACTTAACCTCTTATCAGCACCGTTTAAATCGTAACCTAGTTAACAGATAACTATTTCTCTTGTATTCACTCTCAACCACACTCGTTGGACAGTTCTCGCATCTAAAGGACTATCTCCCCATACTATCCACAAAAAAGCTGTGTACCTAGGTGGTATGCAGGACTCATAGCAAAAGTGAATATATCTCTAGAGAGAGACCAGTATATCAATTAGTTAGAGAATAAGGGTATAGCACACACTGAGGGGATATGACAACACAGAAAGGGGAGACCACAAGAGAAGAGCAGAACAGACATAACAGGAAAGACGCGCCACTGCACCAGAAGTGAGCAGAGCACGATACCAAGAGTAGAGAAAGCGAGACAGAAGCGAGAGAACTCTCGAAGAGAGAAGAATAGAGAGCGCGAGAGCCAGGAGAGAGTAAATGTGTGGGAGAGCTGGTTCTAACGAAATAGTGCGCGCGATGCTCCTGTTTGTTCTTACTCCATGAATAGATATATAAAAATTCACAACAATAGAGAAAGATCCAATCTCCATTACTAATTGTATAAAATGTGTGAATATTTGTGAATGTGTGTGAAATAAGATAGAATAATTGTGAATTAGATGAGATGAAGAGATTAGTTGTTGCTGAGTAAGTAAAGAAAATAGTTAGTAATGTGTGGTGTTGTTTTGTGGTGTGTGTGTTGTTGAGTATAGTGAAAGATATGTTGTCTAGTACTAGACCAATGAATAAATAAGAAAACAAGTTCTCTCAAACCAAGATAATTATCATGTATCTCTTGTTTACCAACCAAGAGGAGGACTCTCATGTTAACAAGAGAGAAGAATTGTATCTATGTAACCACTCTACTATGAGGAGAAGAGAAGATACAACCTCATATACAGAAAAGAGAGAGAAACTACATATACAGGATTAAGGGGAAACACAAATCTATGTAGAAGAGGAGAGACAGTATACAATATGTGAGGAAGTGTAATGTAATCTACACGTCATCTCAGAGAGAGAGAGAAGATAAGAACAACAAGAGAGAAGGTATGTAGGAAGTAAGACTATATCTAACACAAGAAAGAGAGAGTACATCACGATAGAAGAGAGTGTAGTATATAAAACAGAAAAAAGAGAGAGAGAACCACATCCAGTGTAAAGGAAAGAAGAAACTACAAAACAGAATGAGGTAGTTAGAAGTAACTTTATATTCCAAGTTTGAAGTGTAGATGTATAGGAGGAAAAAAGTCTCATCTCACAGTATTAAAAAAGGATGACAGTCTTATAAATAAGAAAAAGAAAATGTGTGTATATGTATCAAAAAACTTAGGTCTCCTATCTAAAAGTAGAAAAAAAAAAATAATCTCTCAGTTCTCTCATCTCCGGAGGTATGTTAATAAGAAATGTCTCTCCTAGGTAGGTAAAGGAGTTATCTTAGTCCTCTAATTTCACTGCTCTCTCTATGTATTTGTTATGTGAGATGTTGGTAGTATCTCTATGTTCTCTCTTATTCTATGTTTTTAAAAAGGAGAGTGGGTTGTGTATATTGGATCTAGTCTTCATTCTCTCTCTATGTTTAGAGCAAAGGTGCATAATCTAGTCTCTCATCATGTTCTAAGTTTGTATGGTTATTGTATGTTGTGTAGAATTATCTCTCTCTCAGTTTTACAAAAATTTCAAAAAACTTCATGGAATGGTATGGTAGAGAAAAAAGTATTTATAAAAGTTTATACAAAATCCTCTCTTTAATTCTCTCTCTATTTTGTATGCCAATTTTTTGTAAAAGAGTGTGAGTTATCAGTTCTCTAAATTCTTTCTCTTAGAGAAAAGAAAAAATTGAGAAGAGAAAGTTTACAAAAAAAAAAATGTATTCTCTAAAAAAAAGAAGAAAAAAAGAAGAGGGTGTATGTAACACAAAAAACAAAACTCATATTTTTTAAAAAAATTTAAAAAAGAAGAAAAAATTAAAAAAGAAAGGTATTGTAAAAAAGTGTGTAATAAAAATTGTAAATGTAAAAAAATACACCAATTTAAAAATAAATAAATTTCTTCATTTTTTAAAAAAAATTTAAAAAATACAATTAATTTTTTTTTCTTTAAAAAAAAAAAAAAAAAAAATTTGTTTTTAAAAATAAAAAAATAAAAAAATTATGTTTTTTTAAAAATAATTTTTTTTTTATTTAAAAATTTTTTCAAAAAAAATAAAACAAATAAAATTTTAAAAAAAAAAAAATAACCAATAAATTTTTGTGTGTGCGTTGTTAATGGGAGGGCAGAACGGGCAAGACACTCTCATCCTAATCCACACCAGGCGGCGAACGAGAGGGAGACCTGGGTCCTCAAATCCAAAGGGAGGAGAAGGGAAGACCTGTCTCATCCCAGCAGGAGAGGGAGCAGTCTCATCCAGGAGGAGGAGAGGGGAGAACAGTCTCATCCAGAGGAGAGGGAAGACTAGTCTCATCCAGGGAGGCAGAGGGGACAGGTCTCATCGCATGGAAGGAGGAGAGGGAAGACATGTCTCATCCAGGAGGAGAGGGAGACCAGTGTCATCCATGGAGAGGAGAAGGGCGACCATTCTCATCCAGGAGGAGAGGGAGACAGTCTCGATCCAAAGGAGGAGGAGAGGGAGACAGTCCTCCACCAGGAGGAGAGGGAGACAGTCTCATCCAGGAGGAGAGGAGACAGTCTCCACTTAGTACAGGAGGAGAGGGAGACAGTCCTCATCAGGAGGAGAGGGAGACAAGTCTGCATTCAGGAGGAAGGGGAGACACGTCTCATCCCAGGAAGGAAAAGGGAAACAGCCTCATCCAGGAGGAGAAGGAGAAACAGTCTCATCCAGGAGGAGGAGAGGGAGACAGTCTGCATCCAAGAGGAGAAGGGAGACAGTCTCATTAAGGAGGAGAGGGAGACAGTCCTCAATCCAGGAAGAGAGGGAGAACAGTCTCATCCAGGAGGAGAGAGGGAGACAGTCTCAATCCAGGGGAGGAGAGGGAGAACAGCCTCATCCAGGAGGAGAGGGAGACAGCCTCATCCAGGAGGAGAGGGAGACAGTCTCATCCAAGGAGGAGAGGGAGACAAGTCTCATCCAGGAGGAGAGGGAGACAGTCTCAATCCAGGAGGAGAGGGAGACAGTCTCATCCAGGAGGAGAGGGGACAGTCTGCCATCCAGGAGGAGAGGGAGAACCCAGGCCTCATCCAGGAGGAGGAGAGGGAGACGAGTCATCAGGAGGAGAGGGAGACAGTCTCATCCAGGAGGAGGAGGGAGACCGTCTCATCAGGAGGAGAGGGAGACAGTCTCTCCAGGAGGAAGGACAGAGGGAGACAGTCTGCATCCAAGGAGGAGGGAGGGAGACAGTCTCATCCAGGAGGGCAGAGCGGAGTCAGTCTCATCCAGGAGGAGAGGGAGACAGTCTCATCAGGAGGAGAGGGAGACAGTCTCAATCCAGGAGGGAGGAGAAGGGAGACAGTCTGCATCCAGGAGGAGGAAGGAGGAGAGGGAGACAGTCTCATCCAGGAGGAGAGGGAGACAGTCTCATCCAGGAGGCCCCGAAGAGGATGTCTGACGTTTTACATGCTCCTAACCAACTGTGCTATTTATTATTTTTTTGCGTTGTTTGTAACTTGTTTTTTAAACTTATTTTCTTCATAATGTTGCTGCTACCGTTGCTTATGACACAAAATAACTTCTGGACATCAGAACAGCGACTACTCACCGCAAACTGGAAGAAGCTTTTTCCTTTAACGAGTCTAACAAGAAGGATATACTGCTTTCCCGGGAAAAAAAGCCCAAATCGCTGTCATTTGCGTGAAGAGAAGGCAGAGGAAAAGAGGGCGCAGGTCGGACTGCCTTCTGAGAATCCTTTGGCCAGTGAGTAAACTCCCACTGCAATCCGTCCGACTGTCTAACGTACAATCATTGGAAAATAAAATTGATGACCTACAATTAAGATTATCATACCAACAGGACATTAAAAACTGTAATATCTTATGTTTCACCGAGTCGTGGTTGAACGACAACAAGAGTAATATAGAGCTGGAAGGATGTCCAATGCACCGGCAGAACAGAGAAGAAGCTACATCTGTTAAAACGAGGGGTCGGGTTGCGTGTCTATTTAATATTAAAAAAGTATTGAGGTATTGCTCACCTGAGGTAGAGTAACTTATGATAAACCACACTATCTACCAAGAGAGTTCTTCAAAAGGAACTGGTCATGGACTACAGGAGAAGGCGGGCCGAACAGGCCCCCATTAACATCGGCGGGGCTGTAGTGGAGCGGGTCGAGAGCTTCAAGTTCCTTGGTGTCCACATCACCAACGAGCTATCATGGTCCAAACACACCATGACAGTTGTGAAGAGGGCACGACAAAACCTTTTCCCCATCAGGAGACTGAAAAGTTTTGGCATGGGTCCCAGATCCTCAAAAAGTTCTACAGCTGCACCATCGAGAGCATCCTGACCGGTTGCATCACCACCTGGTATGGCAACTGCTCGGTATCTGACTGTAAGGCGCTACAGAGGGTGGTGTGTACGGCCCAGTATATCACTGGAGCCAAGCTTCCTGCCATCCAGGACCTATATAATAAGGCGGTGTCAGAGGAAAGCCCATAAAATTGTCAGAGACTCCGGACTATTTACATTGACACCCCCCCCTCAATTTATTTTGTACACTGCTGCTACTCCCTGTTTATTATCTATGCATAGTCACTTTACCTCTACCTACATGTACAAATTACCTGGACTAACCTGTAACCCGCACACTGACTCGGTACCGGTACTGTCACGCACTGACTGACCTTAGAGAGCTTTTTTATGTCTCTATTTGGTTTGGTCAGGGTGTGATTTGGGGTGGGCATTCTATGTTTTTGTTTTCTATGATTTTGTATTTCTATGTTTTGGCCGGGTATGGTTCTCAATCAGGGACAGCTGTCTATCGTTGTCTCTGATTGGGAACCATACTTAGGTAGCCCTTTTCCCTCCTTTCAGTGTGGGAAGTTAACTTTGTTTGTGGCACATAGCCCTTAAGCTTCAAGGTCGTTTTTGTATTGTTTATTGTTTTTGTCGGCGTCATCCTAATAAAAAGGAATATGTACTCTCACCACGCTACGCTTTGGTCTACTTCCTTTGACGGCCGTGACAGGTACCCCCTGTATATAACCTTGTCGTTGTTATTTTATTGTGTTACTGTTTATATTGTTTTACTTGAGTTTATTTGGTAAATATTTTATTAACTATTCTTGAACTGCACTGTTGGTTAAGGGCTTGTAAGTAAGTATTTCACGCTAAGGTCTACACTTGTTGTATTTGGAGCATGTGACAAATAAAGTTTGATTTGATTTCATTAGAAAACGTCTCGACCAGGAGGAAACATCCCACTGAAACATCCCACATCCCACTAATCTCACTAGCCTGGTCCCAGATCTGATCTCACTAGCCTGGTCCTAGATCTGATCTCACTAACCTGGTCCCAGATCTGATCTCACTAGCCTGGTCCAGATCTGATCTCACTAGCGCTGGTCCCTAGATCTGGTCTCACTAACCTGGTTCCCAGATCTGATCTCACTAGCACGAGTCGCCAGAATCTGAATCTCTACTAGCCTGGTCCCTAGATCTGAATCTCACTAACTCTGGTCCTGGAAGATTGATTCTGACTAACCTGGTCCCATGATCTGGATCGTCACTAGCCTGGTCCTAGATCTGATCTCACTAGCTTGGTGCGCCAGATGCTGATTTCACTAAGCCCTGGTCGCCAGATCGGTTATGCGTCAACTAACGCTGGTCCCGAGAATTACTGATGCTCACTAGCACGCTGGTCCCAAGAAAACTGAATCTCGACTACCTGGTCCCAGATCTAGGATCATCACTAGCCTGGGTCCTAGATCTGAATCTCGACTAAGCCTGGTCCCCAAGATCTGATCTCACTAGACGTGGGTCCCAGATCTGAATCTCAACTAGCCTGGTTCGCTTAGATTCTAATCTCAAAACTAGCGCTGGTCCAGATCTGATCGTCTGACTAAACACTGATCCCGAGATGCGTAATCATCAGCAGAGAAAAGACTGGCCTCCCAGGCTAATTGTGAAGACAACCAGAAACAGACTGGCAAACCGGGTCCGAGCTGATTTATGAAAGACATACCAGAAAACAGAGACTGGCAACCCCAGGCTATAGTTAAAGAGACCAGAAACAGACTGCG
>NW_019947854.1:7190-8714 GCF_002910315.2 Salvelinus sp. IW2-2015
TGTCGTTGTCTACAGGGGCCTCTGCGAGACACTCTCTCCTTCTATAACGGAAGACAACCATTCGACTTCTAAAGAATTGATGTATGGAATACAATGTAACAGCAATGTCGTTATGTCATCTAAAACATGTCATTGTCGTGGCTACCAAAATTATCATGTCATATAAGAACTGCAAGAGAAGAGGAGAAGAGAGATGGAGGACGAGAAAAGAAGAGATCAGAGAAAGAGGGAGAGAAAAGAAGAAAGAGAGAGGGAAAGAGAGGGAGGAGAGAGGAGAGAGTAGAGAGAGAGACGAGAGAAGAGAGAGCAAGAGAGATGCAGAGAGAGAGAGAGAGAGAGAGAAAGAACAAAGAGAAGGGAGAGAGGGAGCAGAAAAGAAGAGAAAGAGAGTAGAGAGAGAGAGAGAGAGAGAAAGAGAGAGAGAGAGAGGAGAAAGACGTAGAGAGTAGAGAGGAGAGGGAGGATAGAGGAGAGAAAAAAATGAAGGAAGGAAAGAGAGAGAATGTACTGTAGCCTGGCTCCTAACCCATTGTGATGTGGGCCGTCCGTTAGCGTTTTCTCTGTCTAATATAAAGCATCATCATCATCAGCATTCAGGCCCAGGCTATAGTAAGCTTTAATTTACATCCCCCTCAGCTGAGCAACTTGCCTGAAATTAAAACACATGCCAACGCTGAGAGGAGAGGGAGGTGAAGAGGGAGAACTGGGGAAGAAGAAGAGAGGGGGAGAAGTAGGAAGAAGAGAGGGGGTGAGAAGTGGAGAGAGTTTACGAGAAAGAAAAGGAGAGCACCTTGACTCCCTGTGTCTCTCTTCAACCATCTCTCACAGTCTCACGTCCGAATTAGACGTCCGTCCATGTTTCTCAAACGTTACATTTTGAACTTGTTTCAAATGTCAAATTTCAAAGTGTTCAGGTAAAGTTTAGGCATTATCTCCTAATTTTTAAGGATTAGGTATTAACTCTGAACAGACATCAATATCAGAGGCAGATGATTAGGCCCAACCGCCATCCCCATCAACAATGCCTTAGCAAAACCCAAACCTACTCGAAGGTAAAAAGCGCTCACTGTCGCCCCTAGTGGACGGTTTCCACGTCATCTCCCGACATCCTCACACATGGATGGACGTCGACTACTGACTYATATCATGGGTGACCTGGCTTCTCTCTTTGTGTCCATTTTTCCTGTCTGTTTTTCAGCCTCTACTACAGTATCTACTGTATCTACAGCTAACTCTGTCCACCTCCTCCAATCTGCTCTGTTTCATCCTGCTGTCTCTTCCCTGTCCACCTCCTCCAATCTCCTCTTTTTCATCCTGCTGTCTCTTCCCTGTCCATCACCTCCAATCTCCTCTGTTTCATCCTGCTGTCTCTTCCCTGTCCACCTCCTCCAATCTCCTCTTTTTCATCCTGCTGTCTCTTCCCTGTCCACCTCCTCCAATCTCCTCTGTTTCATCCTGCTGTCTCTTCCCTGTCCACCACCTCCAATCTCCTCTGTTTCATCCTGCTGTCTCTTCCCTGTCCAC
>NW_019947854.1:14744-19379 GCF_002910315.2 Salvelinus sp. IW2-2015
AGAGAGAGAGAAAGATAGAGAGACTAAGAAAGAGAAAGAGAGAATGTGTGAGAGAGAGAGAAATTCACTTGCTATGCCAATAAAGCCCTTAAAGGGGAATGGACACACTATGATTTAGAGCGCCAGCTAACTGTAAATGTTGCATCACTGGCATTGTTGCATCACTGGCAGGAGAGAACATCTTGGATCTCCTCAAAATGGCTGAATTTACAGAGTAGCTCCGAGTCTGAGAAGAAAAATAATGTTAGTCAGGGAACCTACTGAAGCCGTCCAGCGTTTAACGCTAGTCTAGTCAACGACAGTCATGACCGGTTAACGTTACCTCAGGGGCTCCATTGCACTGACTCGCGTCGCCTCCTCTGTTCAGTCGCTTTTGATGACGGTCGGTCGGTAAACCCCTACACCATAACCCTCGACATGTCAAATGGAGGCGCGGGCAGAGGGCTTCAACGTGGGCCTGTGACTCCTTTCCATTCGGAAACTTTGTCTTTAGTTGCGAAATCTGCCCTCCGCGAAATGCTGTCTGCAGATCCTGCTATCTCCAGCACGTCCTTCCTCTTCGGGACATGGAGCCACTTCTTCTAAAGTTGTAGGTCCTCGGGCAGCCGATGGTATTCAACCAAGGGATTTTTTTTGGAGCCAATTCATACAGCCTGGCGCTATACAGTTCCTGTTTGAATTATTACTTGTTGTTGCCATCTTCGTTGTCCGACCCCTAAACCTCACTCTCTTCGATTCACTCTCCGCACGAAAACTCAACACCACAGACAATTTTCTGATTCCTGCCAGTGAAGCACTGGCGTCGGTCRTTACTATGGCGATTTAAAATGGAGCTGACCATAGCTCAAATAAACCTTGTCAACAATCTAAAATACTACATATAGACATGTTTTTATGTTAAATGCACATATTTAGTATTAGTGGAATCATCTCTTTGCTTAGATTGACTTCCTAAAGTGTTTCCCCTTAAAATGGAATTGGATTGAATTGATATGGGAAAGGAGAGAGAGACCTGAGAGAACAACAGAGCAATATTGAGAGGAAAGGGAGAGAGAGAGAGTGGACAGAGAGCTACTGTAGACAGGAAAGGAAGAGAGAGGGTGTGAAAGGAGGAGGAAAAGCGATATAACATATTACACCTAGCCCGTCTGTCTGTCTGTCTGTCTGATGGAGGTCTGAGGGGATGAGAGGGATGAGAGGGGTGAGAGGGATGAGAGAGGTGAGAGGGATGAGAGGGATGAGAGGCGTGAGAGGGATGAGAGGGATGAGAGGGCCACTATGTCAAGCAGAGTTGTTAGCATTGTGTTTGTTTAAGTGTTCCCCCTTAATTTTTTGAGTAGTGTAATAATGATTGTTTTATTTCTGTTGTTTTTACTGGATATATTTTAAAATGGTAAATACTTTCAACTGGGCTCAGAGACCCTGGAGAATGACAGTATGGAGAGCTGAATGAACACAAAAGTGAGGGAATCGTATAGAGAATAAGAAGGGGACTAGGGGAGGAGAAATGAGAAGCTGCAGAGAGGGAGAGGGAGCGAAGGGAGAGGAGAGGGAGAGGGAGAGGGAGAGGAGAAGGGAGAGGGAGAGGGGGGAGAGGGAGAGGGAGAGGGGAGGGAGAGGGGAGAGGGGAGAAGATTGTCCTCAAGTAGCACTGCAGTTGGCCTGCCATAAAGCAATATCCTATTAAATGACTCTTGTATCTCTCCATTCTGTGGTTCTCTCTGCTTATCTGGTTTGCCTTGGTATATCTCCTGTATGCTATATGATAGGGCCACAGTGGCAAGAAAACAGTATGTGAACCCCTTTGGAATACTGGGATTTCTGAATCAAATTGCTCATGACATTTGATCAAAATTGATCTGATCTTATCAGATTGACAACAACAATAGATCAAACACAGTGTGTGCTTTAACTAATAAACACATCAATGTATTGTATTTTTCTTCGTCTATATTGATTTACATCATTTAAACTTTTCAACATTTAAAACATTTCGTATGTGAACCCTAGTAATGACTTCCTCTGCAAAGCTAATTGGGATGTCATAGGAGTCAAGCTATCTATCCCCTTCTCCTATATCCCCCTCCTCTCTATCCCCTCTCTATCTCCCTTCTTCTCTATCCACCTCTCTACTATCCCTCTCTCTAATCCCTCTCTCTATCCCCCTCTCTATCCCCTCTCTCTATCCCCCTCTTCTATCCTCTCTCTCTATCCCCCCTCCGTTCTATCCCCTCTCTCTATCCTTCTCTATAACCCCTCTCTCTATCCCCCTCTCTTCTATCCCCTCTCTCTATCCCTCTCGTCTATCCCCTCTCTTCGCCCCTCTCTATACCCCTCTCTCTATCCCTCTCTCTAATCCCCTGCTGCCCTCTCTCTATCCCCTCTCTATCCCCCTCTCTCTATCCTCTCTCTATCCCCCTCTCCTATCCACTTCTCTATCCTCTTTATATGCCCTCTCTCTATCCTTCTTCTATCTCCCCTCTCTATCCCTCTTCTTATCCCTCTCTTATCCGCCTCTCTATCCCCGCTCTCTCTATCCCCTCTCCTACCCCTCTCTCTATCCCTCTCTAATCCCTCTCTATCCCCTCTCTATCCTCTCTCTATCCCTCTCTCTATCCCCTCTTTCTCTGATCCCTCTTCTATCCCGCTCTCTCTATCCCCCTCTCTCTATCCCTCTCTCTAATATTCCCTCTCTCTATCCCTCTCTATCCCTCCTCCTGCTCTATTCCCCCCTCTCTCTATACTGCTCTCTATCCCCTCTCTTCCCCCTCTCTCTATCCCCTCTCTCTATCCCTGCTCTCTAATCCCCTCTTCTCTTACTCCCCCTCTCTATCCCCCCTCTTCTCTATTCTCTCTCTCTATCCCCTCCTCTATCCCCCTCTTCTATCCTCTCCTCGTTATCCCCCTCTTAATCCCCTCTCTCTATCCCTCTCTTCACCCTCTCTATCCCCCTCTCTGCTATGCTCTTCTACTCCCTCTCTCTATACCCTCTCTCTATCCCCCTCTCTATCCCCCTTCTCTATCCCTCTCTCTATCCCCTCATCTTCCTCACTTCTCTAATCTCGGACCCTCTCTATCCCCTCTCTCTATCCCTCTCTCTTATCCCTTCTCTATCCCCTCTCTATCCCCCTCTCTATCCCCTGCTTCTCTATGCCCCCTCTCTATCTCCCTTTCTATCCTCTATCTATCCCCTCTCTCTATCCTCTCTCTATCCGGCCCCTCTCTATCCTCCTCTCTATCGCCCTCTCTCTATTCTCTCTCTATCCCCTCTCTATAATCCCCTCTCTCTATCCCCTCTATCCCCTCTCTCTATCCCCCTCTCTAATCCCTTCTTATCTATCTCCTCTTCTCTATACTCCTGCTCTCTATGCCCTTCTATCCCCCTCTCTATCCCCCTCTCTATTCTTCTCTATCCCCCTCCTCTATACCCCTCTCTCTATCCCTCTATCCCCCTCTCTCTAATCCCCTCTCTATCCCCCTCTCTTATACCCTCTCTCTATAGCCTATCTCTTAAATCTGCCTCTCTATACCGCTCTCTCTATACCTTCTCTCTCTATCCTCTCTATACCTCTCTCTATCCTCATCTATACCTCTCTCTATCCCTCTCATCTCATCCCCTCTCTCCCTCTCCTTTCTACTTCATGACTTTGTCACATGCTTGGTAAACAAGGTTGTAAAACTACATGTGAAATGCTTGCTGGTCTTTTTTTCAACAATGGCAGAGATAAAGAAAAAAACGAATGTAGAAATAAGTGACTTGAGGAATAAATATACACAGTGGAACAGAGACATACAACGACAATCTTCCACCAGGGGGTGTTCAGCACGCCTCTCATCCCGCCTCTCATCCCTCTCTCATCCCGCCGTCTCTCCGCTCTCTCATCCCGCCTCTCTCCCGCCTCTCATCCCTCCTCTCATGCCCGTCTCTCATCACCTCCTCTATCCTCTCTCATCCCGCTCTCAATCCCTCTCTCAGTCCCTCCTCTCATCACCTCCTCTCATCCCGCCTCTCATTCGCCTCTCATACCCTTCCCTTTTCCTCATAAATCCCGCCCCCCCCCTCTCATCCCTCCTCTCATCCTCCTCTCATCGCGCCTCTCATCCCTCCTCTCATGCCCGCCTCTCATCCTTCCTCTCATCCCTCATCTCCTCCTCCTCTCTCCGCCTCTCATCCCGCCTCTCATCCCGCCTCTCCATCCCTCCTCTCATTCCTCCCCTCATCCTCCTCTCATGCCCTCCTCGTCATCCCTTCTTCATCCCCTTGTCTCTCATGCCGCCTCTCATTCCCTCCTTGCGCTCATCCCTCCTCTTCATCCCTCCTCTCCATCCGCTCTCATCCCTCCTCTCATCTCCTCCTCCTCATCCCTCTCTCATCCTCCGCATCCGCCTCTCATCCCCCTCTCATCCTCTCTCTACATCCCTCCTTCATCCCTTCCCGCCTCTCACTCTCTCTCCTCTCACCCCTCCTCATCTCCTCTCAACGCTCTCCTCCTTCTATTCCCCTTCATCCCTCTCAGTCCACTCTCACCCTCTCACCCCTCTCATCCTCTCATCCTCTCCCCCTCCATCCCTCTCACGCCTCTCACCCTCGTCTCCTCTCACCCTCTCATCCCTCTCATCCTCTCACCCTATCAA
>NW_019947855.1:0-2059 GCF_002910315.2 Salvelinus sp. IW2-2015
CTCACTAGCCTGACCTGGGTTAAATTGTAAAGGTGAAATAAAAATAAATAAATAATAAATAAAAAATAGATTGCAAATTCAACAATGAGTGGCTAACTGCATTTAAACCAATCATATACCCCCTTTTTATCAATTTTCTCCTAAATGACTACCAAATACTAACTGCCTGTACTCAAGGACCTGAACAAGGATATGCATATTCTTGTACCATTTGAGAAGGAAACACTTTGAATTTTGTGGAAATGTGAATTGAATGTAGGAGAAATATAACACATAGATCTGTAAGAAGAGAAACTACAAAGAAAAAGACAACTAGTGTTTTTCTTACCACCATCTTTGAAAATGCAACTGAAAGGTCCCAGTCAAGCCATCACTCTGGTTGTAAATTCGGATAGTGTCCAAAAGAATGGCAGAGTGTATGGGTCCCAACGTTTCAGATGGATAAACTTGAAGTATGATCGTGAACTACAAGCTTTTAGTTGTGAAGTCCCCAGTACATTTTGGGCAAATGTGTGAAGGAGACCATTTGCATTCTTATCCATTTTTCTGTTCAAATTCTGTATACGTTGACTTTGATTTAGATTTTTCTGTATAGTAGTCATATTATAAACTTTCACATTATGCAAACAACCCAGTTTCGAACTTCATAAACTTCATAACTCTGAATATTCGTATGTTGTCCAAAAGGAAAAGATGCTGTCGCATAAAGGTTAGCGCATATAACCCCGAGACGGGTATTCGACAGATTCTGTATGAACTCAATAATGACGTCACAGATTCTGTATGAACTAAATAATGACTCACAGATTTTGACTAAATAAGAACAAGTAAAGATATTTATTTTTTTTAAGATTAAATAAGATGTTGGTGAGAATATGTCAGAGAATGTAAGCAAGTTAGTTCCAGTGTCTATTGATGATTGACGTTGGGGAAAGAAGCTATCAGCTGATTAATGATATTTAATCCAAGGGAAGATCTCATACTCCTTGGCGTCCTCTCTCCTCGTCTCCTTCTCAAAACCCATTGGATGAGAAAGCKAGAGGTCCCTCCTCTCTGACCTTCTCCTCCAATGGGTTTTGAGAAGGAGAGTGTGTGTGTGTAATCTAGGAGAGCTGATCTGGGATCTGTCCATATCATCTTATTGATTACCATCCAGAAGGCGAAACTGATTCTAGACAAGCACTCCTAAATCAAATCACATTTTATTGGTCACATGGTTAGCAGATGTTAATGTGAGTGTAGTGAAACGCTTGTACATTGTTAAGTCATGCCAATAAAGCACATTTAATTMAATTGAATTGATTCTGTGTGTTAGTGTAATGTGGGGATTTGACCACAGGGTGGTGGTGTTGTCTCACATATGATTCTGTGTGTTTGTGTAATGTGGGGATTTGACCACAGGGTGGTGCTGTTGTTTCATATATGATTCTGTACGCTAGTAAAACGTGGTCTCATATATGATCCTGTACGGTAGTACAACGTGGTGATTTTGACCACAGGGGGGTGCTGTTGTCTCATATATGATTCTGTGTTTTAGCGTAATGTGGTGATTTGACCACAAGGGACGTCTCATATATGATTCTATGTTTGTCTATGTAAAATGACATAATTTACCCAGTCATATCTCCTCTCTTTGACTGACATTGAAAATGTTTTTAGTCAGCATTAGAAAGAATGTGGGTCCAGGAAACAGGAGAATATTGAAGACTAAACCGTTTCTGTTTATTTGTTAAAACATTTTTTTTTTATTTAACCTTTATTTAACTAGGCAAGTCATTTAAGAACAAATMTTTATTTACAATGACGGCCTAACACCGGCTAAACCCGGACAACGCCGGGCCAAATGTGCGCCGCCCTATGGGACTCCCAATCCCGTTGTGATACAGCCTGGATTGCAGGCTATAATAATATATTCKATTTTCTTTCATTCGTAGAATATTCTAGAGCGTATGCCGTAGCAAGTGTTTTTAACACATTTATGTTACAATTATTATGCCATCAAATGAAACTCAGTTGCCCGTTTATGTTCTGTTTTTATTTAATTACATTTTTATTTCAC
>NW_019947855.1:6700-19369 GCF_002910315.2 Salvelinus sp. IW2-2015
CGTTCACCTTTTATTTACACCAGGGAGGCCAGTTGAGAACACCTTTATTTAACCAGGGAGGCCAGTTGAGATCACTTTATTTAACCAGGGAGGCCAGTTGAGATCACCTTTATTTAACCAGGTAGGCCAGTTGAGATCACCTTTTATTTAACCAGGTTAGGCCAGTTGAGATCACCTTTATTTAACCAGGGAGGACAGTTGAGATCACCTTTATTTAACCAGGGAGGCCAGTTGAGATTACCTTTATTTAACCAGGGAGGCCAGTTGAGAACACCTTTATTTAACCAGGAGGCCAGTTGAGATCACCTTTATTTAACCAGGAGGCAGTTGAGAACACCTTCTATTTAACCAGGGAGGCCAGTGAGGGAATTCCGTACAGGCAGAACCCACCATCCCTAACTCAGCACCTTCTCTCTCGTCGGCACATTCCAACCACCCTGCACTTCAGATTGTTATAGATACCTTCAGATTAAATGGATGTTTTGTGCTAAACCAATGTTATGTTCCCTCTGTCTGTTCTTGGTTGATGCGTAAGCTCGTTGTATAGTCAAGTCAGGAAAAGGTCTTCTTCTTTTCAGATTTCTACCCTCTATCATCCAATGGCTCTTATACTTTTTATTACAGAGACATAACAACACTTAAAGTGACTGCTCCAGAGATTTGTATATAATTTCGCCAAGAAGTTTGAAACTATTGCCTCATGTCACGAGGCCAAAACGTGGTCCCTGAAAACATTGTGCACAGTTGCATTACTGTTTTATGTTAACCAGGGAGGCCAGTTGAGATCACCTTTATATTATACCAGGGAGGCCAAGTGAGATTCACCTTTATTTAACAGGGAGGCCAGTTGAGAACACCTTTTATTTAACCAGGAGGCCAGTTGAGGAACCACTTTTTTAACCAGGTAGGCCAGTTCGAGAACACCTTTATATTAACCAGAGGCCAGTTACACATTTAGAATAAACAAAACATACAGTCAATAATACAGTAGAAAAGTATATATACAGTGTGTGCAAATGTAGTAAGATTAGGGAGGTAAGGCAATAAATAGGCCATAGTGGCAGAATAATTACAATATAGCAATTAAACACTGGAATGGTAGGATGAGATGTAGATCTATGAAATGACGTCTTGAAACTGACTCAGTTGCCCGGCCATGTTCTGTAACACCTCCCTCTTTACGATGTAGGACGACTCTTCAATCAGGAGCCAAGAGGTAACTAATGTGTGGGATGTATAATGTGAATTAACATATTGTTCGATTCAATTAATTATTATTATTATTGTTATTATTATTCTCATGTTATTTTGTTTGTTCTCTGATTGTCATGATCATAGTAACAGCCCTGTAGGATACATCCACCTTGTTATGGCTCATCAATAGGGCAATTACAATAACACACACACACACACACACAGACAGACAGACAGACAGACAGACAGACAGACAGACAGACAGACGCACGCACGCACGCACGCACGCACACACACACACACATCTCAGTGCTAGAGGCGTCACTACAGACCCTGGTTTGATTCCAGGCTGTATTACAACCGACGGGATAGGGTTTGGTCGGGGTAGGCCGTCAATGTAAATAATAGTTTGCTCTTAACTGACTTGTTAAATAAAGGTTAAATTAAACACGCAACACACAAGCGCGTGAGTCACTCGGGATCTCATTAACTACCGGGCTCGGGGCACGCGCTCTGTCTCGTTCATTGATCTGCGTCTCTTTTAAAAACTCGTTTCTAGCGCGGTATTCTCACTCAAACACACCCGGTCCCGCTCGATCCTATCCCACACTATATAGACAGGTCTAGAACCAAGAGAGCGCGTTTCTGGGAAGACGTGGCGTGAACCGGTTTAGTGGTTTTRTCTCTCTCTCGGTTATGGACTACATTTGAGAGCGAGTAGAGAGAGAAAAGAAAGGCTGAACCTGAGAAAACAAATGTCTAGGCTTCTCTACAACAACATCATGGACTCTGTTCTCCTCTCAGTCGTTACGCTGGTCGTTGTTTTCACCTCCTCCTCCTACTCGCTGTCCTCCTCCGACGTCGTTCCCTCTCCTTCCTTCATTCTACCGTTTACCGACTGTATCCAGAGCCGCGGGAGYGACGGGTTCTACCAAGGGGCTGTGGACGTGACGGAGTCCGGTGCGGTGTGTATGAGGTGGAGCGAGGTAGCGGGGTTTGAGGAGCGCTATCCGGGTAAAGGACTGGGGGATCATAACCGCTGTCGGAACCCGGACAACCGGATCAGACCCTGGTGTTTCTTCAGGAACAGCCGCGGCAGAACCGACTGGGGCTACTGCGACTGTAAACAAGGTACAGGAAGGAGAGAGAGGTGTGTGTGTGTGTGTGTGTGTGTGTGTGTGTGTGTGTGTGCTAGTCCAGTCTGAATAGTACTGTTCCAGTTAATAGTACCTAGCCCAGTCTGAATAGTACTAGTCCAGTCTGAATGTACTAGTCCAGTCTAATAGTACTAGTCCCAGTCTGATGTACTAGCACAGTATGAATTAGACTAGTCCAGTGTGCTGGATATGAGTACTAGTCCAGGCTGGGGATAGTACTAGCCAGATCTGGAGGTGGAGTACGGTGGAGTCGGCAGTCTGGAATAGGAGGCGTAGTGTCAGGGTTTGGCGTGAATAGTGCTGGTGCCAGTCGAAGTGGATACTACGTCCCAGTCTGAAGGTAGTTAGCTAGCCAGTCGAATAAGTGCGTAGGTCCGGAGTGCGGAGATGAGGGTGGCTAGTCCAGTAGCTGTGGAATAGTGCTAGTCGCAGGTCTGAAGATAGTGGACTAGTCCAGTCTGAATGGGGGGGGAGTACTAGCCAGTCTGAATAGTTACTAGCCGCAGTGCTGAATGAGTACTAGTCGGCAGTGCTGAATAGTATGGGTTGCGGCGGGTCTGAAATGAGTACTGATGGCGCAGTGCGTGTGGAGAGTAAATACTAGCTCAGTCTGAATAGTACTGTGGGCGCGAGTCTGGAGAGTGAGGTCGGTAGTGCGGCGAGGTGGCGAGGACTAGGTCCAGTCTGAATAGTACTATAGTCCAGTTCTGATAGTACTAGTCCAGTCTGAAGTACTAGGTCCAGTCTAAAAGACTAGTCCGGTCTGAATATACTGTCCGGTCTGAATAGTACTAGTCCGGTCTGAATAGTATATCCAGTTCTGAATAGTACTAGGCCGGTCTGATATATACTAGCCCGGGTCTGAATAGTACTAGCCCGGTTCTGAATTAGTACTAGTCCGGTCTGATATTACTAGTCAGTCGAATAAGTACTAGTCCAGTCTTGGAATAGTACTAGGCCAGTCTGAATAGTTACTAGTCCAGTCTGAAATTAGTACCTAGTCCAGTCTGAAACTAAGGGTACTAGTCCAGTCTGAATAGTACTGTCCAGTCTGAATAGAACTAGTTCCAGTCTGAATTAGTACGTAGTCCAGTCTGAATAGTACTAGTCCAGTCGAATACTTACTAGTCCAGTCTGGAATAGCACTTAGTCAGTCTGAATAGTGCTAGCCATCTGAATAGGTGCTAGTCCAGTCTGAATAGTACTAGTCCAGGTGAAATAGTACTAGTCCAGTCTGAATAGTACTAGTCCAGTCGAAATTTAGTACTAGTCCAGCTTTGAATAGTACTAGTCCAGTCTGAATAGAGTACTAGTCCAGTTGAATAGTACAGTCGCAGTCTGAATAGTACTAGTCCAGTCTGAATATATAGTCCAGTCTGAATAGTACTATCCAGTCTGAATAGTACTAGCCCATCTGAATAGTACTAGTCCAGCTGGATATACTAGTCCAGTCTGAATAGTACTAGTCCAGTCTGATAGTACTTAGCCCAGTCTGAATAGCTTACCTAGTCCAGGTCTGAATTAGTACTAGTCCAGTCTGAATAGTATATCCAGTCTGAAGGTACTAGTCCAGTCTGAATAGTTTTACTAGTACCATCTGAAGTAGTGCTGTCAGTCTGAAATAGTACTAGTCCAGTCTGGAAGACTAGTCCAGTCGTGAATAGTTACTAGTCCCAGTCTGAATATGCTAGTCCAGTCTGAATTAGTACTAGTCCCTTAACCCCCCTGCATGTTCTACTGTCCAGTCTGAATAGTACTAGTCCGGGTCTGAATAGTTACTAGTCCAGTCTGAATATACTGTCCCATCTAAAATAGTACTAGTCCAGTCTGAATATACTATCCAGTCTGAATAGTACTATCCAGTCTGAATAGTACTAGTTCCAGTCTGATATACTAGTCCAGTCGAATATACTAGTCCAGTGTTCTGATAGTACTAGCCAGTCGGAATAGTACTAGTCCAGGTCTGAATAAGTACTAGTCCAGTCCTGAATAGTGCTAGCCCAGTCTGAATAGTGCTAGTCCAGTCTGAATATACTAGTCCAGTCTGAATAGTACTAGTCCGTCTGAAATAAGTACTAGTCCAGGCTGATAGTACTCAGTCCAGTTTGAATAGTACTAGTCCAGTCTGAATAGTACTAGAAAATCCAGTCTGAATAGTACTAGTCCAGTCTGATAGTTACTAGTCCAGTCTATAGTACTAGTCCAGTCTGAAAGTACTTAGCCAGTCTGAATAGTACTAGTCCAGTCTGAATAGTAACTAGCCCAGTCTGAATAGTACTAGTCCAGTCTGAATAGATACTTAGTCCAGTCTAATATACCTAGTCCGTCTGAATTAGTTACTAGCCCAGTCTGAATAGACTAGCCAGTCTGATATACTAGTTCCATCGATAGTACTTGTCCAGTCTGGAATATAACTGTCCAGTCTGAAGTACTAGTCCAGTCTGAAAGAGTGCTGGTCCAGTCTATAAGTACTAGTCCGTTGAATAGTACTAGCCAGTCTGAATAGTACTAGTCCAGTCGGAATAGTGCTAGTCCAGCTGAATGTGTCTAGATCCAGTCTGAATTTATGTTTTTTTTTGTTGTCAGTACTAGATCCAGTCTGAATAGTACTAGTTCCAGTCTGAATAGTACTAGCCCAGGTCGGAATAGTACTATGTCCAGTCTGAAATGTAGCTAGTCCAGTCTGAATAGTACTAGTCCAGTCTTGAATATACTAAGTCCAAGTCTGAAATAGTACTAGTCCATCTAAATAGTACTAGTCCAGTCTGAATATACAGTCCAGTCGAATAGTACTAAGTCCGTCTAAATAGTACTATCCAGTCTGAATAGTACAGCCAGTCTGAATAGTACTAGTCCAGTCTTGAATAGTACTAGTCCAGTCTGAATAGTACTAGTCCAGTCTGAATAGGACTAGTCCAGTTCTAAATAGTACTAAGTCCAGTCTTGAATAGTTACTAGTCCATCTGATAGTACTAGTCCAGTCTGAATAGTGACTAGGCCAGTCTGAATATACATAGTCCAGTCTAAATGGTATAGTCCAGTCTGAAGTATACCTAGTCCGGTCTGAATAGTTTTACTATCCAGTCTGAACTAGTACCTAGTCCGGTCTGATAGTACTAGCCCGGTCTGAATAGTACTAGCCCGGTCTGAATAGGACTGTCCGGTCTAAATGTACTAGTCCGTCTGCAATATACTAGTTCCAAGTCTGATAGTACTAGGTCAGTCTGAATATACTAGTCCAGTCTAATAGTACTAGTCCAGTCTGAATATATAGTCCAGTCTGATAAGTACTAGTCCAGTCTGAATGTACTAGTCCATCTGAATAAGTACTTAGTCCAGTCTGATAGGTACTAGTTCCAGTCTTTGAATTTAGTACTAGTCAGTCTGAATTTACTAGTCCAGTCTGAATAGTACTAGTCCAGTCTGAATAGTGCTAGCCCAGTCTGATTTAGTTTGCTAGTCCCAGTTCTGAATAGTACTAGTCCAGTGCTGATAGTTACTAGTCCAGTCTGAATAGGACTAGTCCAGTCTGAATATACTTAGTCCAGTTTGAAGAGTACTAGTCCAGTCTGAATAGTACTAGTCCAGTGGCTGAATAGTACTAGTCCAGTCTTGAATAGTACTATCCAGTCTGAATAGTACTAAAGGTCCAGTCTGAATAGTACTAGTTCCAGTTGGAATAGTTACTAGTTCCAGTCTGAAATAGTACTAGGCCCAGTTGAATAGTACTAGTCCAATCTGAATAGCTACTAGTCAGTCTGAATTCAGTACTAGTCCATCTGAATAGTACTAGCCAGTCTGAATAGTGACTAGTCCAGTCTGATAGTACTAGTCGCCAGTCTGAAATAGTACTAGTCCAGCCTGATAGTACTAGTCAGTCTGAATAGTACTAGTCCATCTGAATAGTGCTGTCCCAGTTCTGAATAGTACTAGTCCTGTCTGGAATAGTACTAGTCAGTCTGAATAGTACTAGTCCAGTCTGAATATGCTAGTCCAGTGAATAGTGCAGTCCGTCTGAATTCTTTTTAGTACTAGTTCCAGTCTTGAATAGTACTAGTCCAGGTCTGAATAGTACTAGGTCAGTCTGAATAGTACTAGTCCGTCTGGAATAGTACTAGGTCCAGTCTGATAGTACTAGGGCCAAGTCTGGAAGAGTACTAGTCCAGTCTGAATAGTACTAGTTCCAGTCTGATTAGTACTAGTCCCTCCCCTCCTACCTTCCAATGGGGAACAGGTGACGGGCTGCCAGGCATGGACACTCCCCTCCGTTCCATGGACACTGGGACACCTGCAGTAATATCAGCTCCTCCCCCTGACAGTGGACCGCCCCCCAGTGCATTCTGGACCACACCCCCTCGAGGCGACAGGGCGGAGGAGCGCGGCTCCCGCAGAGAAACTACAGGAGAGAGGAGAGATGGACCACAGACAGGACAGACAAGACAGACAGACACACAGGAGGACAGACAGACACACGGCAGCCCAAACACCACACCACAACCACACACCACAACACACACACACACACACACACACAACACACACACACCACACAACACACACACACACACACACACACACACACACACACACACACGACACACACACACACACACACACCAACACACACACACACACACACACACAGTCAAGCAGTCGTTTTAAACCAATCACTGTACCCTCTTTAGCATGTAGCTGACCTGACCTTTGCGCTTTGTGTGTGTGTTTGTGTGTGTTTTGGTTGTTGTGTATCTGGTGTGTGTGTGTGGGGTGTGTGTTGTGTGTTGTTGTTGTGTTGTGTTGCGTGCTGTTGTGTGTTTTGTGTGTGTGTTACGGTGTGTTGTGTGGTTGTGTGTGTCGTGTCAGCATGTCAGAGTCGCAGTGTCTCTCTGTGTCCTCCAGGGAAATTAAGGGTCTCTCCACCCTTTCCCACCACAGCCGAGGAGCTCTGTCCTCTGGATAGGTCTGTCCACAATCTCCCCCCTCCTCCTGTCTCTGGATTAGGTCTTCCACATCTCCCCTCTTCCTTCCTGTCCCTGGATAGGGTCTGTCCACATCTCCCCCCTCTTCCTGTCCCTGGATAGGTTCCTGTCCACATCTCCCCCCTCCTTCCCTGTCCCTGGATGGATCTGTCCAATCTCCCCCTTCCTTCCTGTCCTGGATAGGGGTCTGTCCACATCTCCCCCTTCCTTTCCTGTCTCTGGATAGGTCTGTCCACATCTTCCCCCTCCTTCCTGTCCCTGGATTGGGTCTGTCACATCCTCCCCCCTCCTTCCTGTCCCTGATAGGTCTGTCCACATCTCCCCCTCCTTCCTGTCTCTGGATAGGGTTCTGTTCCACATCTTCCCCCTCCTTCCTGTCCCCTGGATAGGTCTGTCCACAGTCTCCCCCCTCCTTCGTGTCCCTGGATAGGGTCTGTTCCACATCTCCCCCCTCCTTCCTGTCCCTGGATAGGGTCGGTGCCACATCTCCCCCCTCCTTCCTGTCCCTGGGATAGGGTCTGTCCACATCTCCCTCCTTCCTGTCCCTGGATAGGGGTCTTGTCCACCATCTCCCCCTCCTTCCTGTCCCTGTACACCCATAGTATCCCTTTCTACAGGCTAGACCCATAGTCAATACCACTACATTAAGTGTGTTGATGGAGTTAGGGATACAATAGCTAGCTAAGGACTTGAGGTGGGGAGGGTTGGAATCTGAGGGTCAGGTGGGACAGAACTACAAAGACTGTTTGTGTGGAAGAAAAGGAGGCGAAGAGGAGAGGAGAGGAAAGGAGAGATGAGAAGGGAGAGGAAAGGAGAGGCAGGAGAGGAGGAGAAGGGAGAGGAGAGGAAAGGAGAGCGAGGAGGAAGGAGAGAAGGAGAGGGGAGAGGAGAGGAAAATGAGAGGAGAAGAGGAGGAGAAGAAAGGAGCAGGAAAGGAGGAAAGGAGGGAAGAGGGAGAGAAATGAGAGGAAGAGAGGAGGAGAAGGAAAGGAGAGAAAGGAGAGCGGGAGAGGGAAAAGAGAAATAGAGAGGGAGAGGAGAGAAAGAAATAGGAGAGGAAATAAGGATGAGAGCGGGAGCAGAAAGGAGAGCAGGAGAGGGAAAGGAGAGCTGGAGGAAAGGAGAAGAGAGCGCGAGAGGAAGGAGAGGAGGGAGGGAGGAAGAGAGCGGAGAGGAAAGGGGAGTTGGGGAGGAAGAGAGAGGAGGAGAGCGGAGAGGAAAGGAGAGCGGAGAGGAAGGAGAGCGAGGAAAGGGAGAAGAGGAAAGGAAGGAGAGCGGGAGAGGAAGGAGAGTGGGGGAGGAAAGGAGAGCGAGAGGAAAGAGAGAGGAGAGAAAGAGAGGAGGAAGGAAAGGAGAGGAGGAGAGCGGAGAGAAAGGGGAGCAGAGAAGGAAAGGAGAGCGGGGAGGAAAGGAGAGGAGGAGAGGAAAGGAGAGGAGGAGAGCGGAGAGGAAGGAGAGCGGAGAGGAAAGGAGAAGCGGGAGGAAAAGAGAGCTGGGAGGAAAGAAGAGCTTGGGAGGAAAGGAGAGTGGGATGAAAGGAGAGCTGTGGAGGAAAGGAGTGCGAAGAGGGAAGGAGAGCGCAAGGAAAGGAGAACCGAAGAGGAAAGGAGAGCGAGAGGAAGGAGAGGAAAGGAGCGCTGGGGAGAGGGAGAGGAAGGAGAGCGAGAGGAAAGGAGGCGGAGAGGAAAGGAGAGCTGGAGGAAAGGAGAGCGGAGAGGAAAGGAGGAGGAAGGAGAGGAAGAGAGCGGAGAGGAAAGGAGAGTGGGGAGGAAAGGAAGAGAGAGCGGAGAGGAAAGCGAGAGCGGAAGAGTAAAGGAGAGCGGAGAGAAAGGAGAGCTGGGAGGAAAGGACGGAGCGGAGAGGAAAGGGAGGAGGAGAGGAAAGGAGAGCGGAGAGAAAGCGAGAGTGGGGAGGAAAGAGAGAGGAGAGCGGAGAGGAAAGAGAGCGGAGAGGAAAGGAGAGCGGAGAGGAAGGAGAGGAGGAGGGAAAGGAGAGCGGAGAGGAAAGGAGATTGGGGAGGAAAGGAGAGCTGTAGGAAAGGAGAGCGGAGAGGAAGGAGGAGAGCGGAGAGAAAGGAAGAGCGGGAGGAAAGGAGAGGAGGGAGGAAAGGAGAGGAGAGAGAGCGGAGAGAAAGGAGGCGGAGAGAAAGGAGAGCGGGGGAGAAAGGGAGTGGAGGAAAGGAAGAGCTGGGGAGGAAAGGAGAGCTTGGGAGGAAAGGAGAAGCTGGGAGGAAAGGAGTGCGAAGAGGAAAGGAGAGCGAAGAGAAGGAGGAGCGAAGAGGAAAGGAGAGCGAAGAGGAAGGAGAGGAAAGGAGAGGAAGGAGAGGGGAGGGGTAGAGGAAAGAGAGCGGAGAGGAAAGGAGGCGGAGAGGAAAGGAGAGCGGAGGAAAGGAGAGGAAAGAGAGAGAAAGGAGAGGAAAAGGAGTGGAAGGGGAGAGGGGAGAGGAAAGTGAGAGCGGAGAGGGGGAGGAAGAGAGCGGAGAGGAAAGGAGAGGAAAGGAGAGCGGAGAGAAGGAAAGGAGAGTGGAGAGGAAAGGAGAAGGAGAGGAAAGGAAGCAGAGAGAAGGAGAGCTGGGAAAGGAGAGCGGAGAGAGGAAAGGAGAGCGGAGAGGAAAGGAACGAGCGCGAGAGGAAAGGAGAGCGGAGGGAAAGGAGAGCTGGGAGGAAAGGAGAGGCTGGGAGGAAAGGAGCAGCGAGAGGAAAGGAGAGAGAGAGGAAAGGAGAGAGGAGAGGAAAGGAGAGCGGGGAGGAAAGGAGAGCTGGAGGAAAGGAGAGAGGAGAGGAAAGGAGAGCGGGGAGGAAAGGAGAGTGGGAGGAAAGGAGAGCGGAGAGGAAAGGAGGAAGCTGGGAGGAAAGGAGAGCGGAGAGGAAGGGAAGGCAGAGAGAAAGAGAGCGGGAGAAAGGAGAGCTGGAGGAAAGGGAGGGGAGAAGGATAGCTGGGGAGAAAGAGAGCTGGGAGAAGAGTGAGAAGCTGGGAGGAAAGAGAGCGCGAGAGAAGGAGGCGGAGAGTAAAGGAGAGCGAGAGGAAAAAGGAAGAGCTGGGAGAAAGGAGGCTGGAGGTAACCGTTTTTTATAGGATAACCGCTCCACTTCCTTTCTTTGTTTGTGTGTGAGACTGATATTGTGAGTGTGTGTGCGTTGCATTGGGTGTGACTCACCCCTTTGTACCAGCTGGTCTGCACACCACGGGTAGGCGTCCTGGTCGTCCCCAGTCATCACTACAGCCAGACCCGCCCCTGAAGATACACCTCCACCCCCATGCCATCCAGCTTAGAGCGCCGCCCCTGCAGGCGCATGACCCTGCGACGAGACACACACACACACCGGTTTAGATATTTACACTGAGGAGGAAAGAGAGAGACAGAGAAGAGACAGAGAGAGAGGACAGAGCAAGAAGAGAGAGAGAGACAGAGATCGAGATTGACAGAGCGAGAGAGACAGAGAGAGAGAGAGAGAGACACACAGAGGAGAGAGAGAGGAGAGAGTGACAGAGCTTAGAGAGAAACACACACACAACATACACACACACAACAGAACACACACGCAGATAGAACCCGGTCCACACCTAATGACTGACAGCTTGTCTATCTTGGTAGAGTCTCCCCTAATGACTGGCAGCTTGTCTGTCTTGTTAGTCTCCCCTAAATGACTGCAGCTTGTCTATCTTGGTAGAGTCTCCCTCTAATGATGACAGCTTGTCATATCTTGTAGAGTCTCCCCCCTAATGACGACAGCTTGTCTATTCTTATAGAGTCTCCCTCTAATGACTGACAGCTTGTCTGTCTTGATAGAGTCATCGCCCTAGTGACTGGCAGCTTGTCTATCTTGTAGAGTCTCCCCCTAGATGACTGCGCTTGTCTTCTTGTAGAGTCTCCCCCTATTGACTGACAGCTTGTTATCTTGTAGGTCTCCCCCTAATGGAGGCAGCTTGTCTATCTTGGTAGATTCTCCCCCTAATGATTGGCAGCTTGGTCTATCTTGGGTAGAGCTCTCCCTAATGACTGGCAGCTTGTCTATCTTTGGTAGAGTGCTCCCCCTAATGATACAGCTTTTCTTATCTTGGTAGAGGTCTCCCCCAAATGGACTGACAGCTTGTTCTATCGTTGGTAGAGTCGCCCTCTAATGACTGACAGCTTGGGTCTATCTTGGTAGAGGCTCCCCCTAATGACTAACACGCTTGTCTATCTTGGTAGAGTCTCCCCTAATGACTGACAGCTTTTCTATCTTGGTAGGTCTCCCCCTAGACTGACAGCTTGTCCTATCTTTGTAGGAGTCTCTCCCTAATGACTGCAGCTTGTCTATCTTGGTAGAGTCTCCCCCAATGACTGACACTTGTTATCTTGGTAGAGTCTCTCACCTAATGACTGGCAGCTTTGTCTATCTTGGTAGAGTCTCCCCTAATGACTGGGCAGCTTGTCTATCTTGGTAGAGTCTCCCCCTAATGACTGACAAGCTTGTCTATCTTGTCGAGTCTCCCCCTAATTGGAATGACAGCTTTGGTCTATCTTGGTACGAGTCTCTCCCTAATGGACTGACAGCTTGTCTATTCTTGGTAGAGTTCCCCCCCCTATTGACTGACAGCCTGTCTATCTGGTTTTTAAAAGGGGGGGGAAAAAAGGGGGGGGTCCTTTTTTCCCCCGATGACTGACAGCTTGTCTATCTTGAGAGTCTCGCCTAAGGACTGACAGTTGTCTATCTTTCGGTTAGAGTCTCTCCCTTTATTTTTTTAATTGGGAAACTTTGGGGCCTTGGTCTTTTTTATTCCTGGTAGAGGGGGGGGGTTCTCCCCCTATGACTGGCAGCTTGTCTATCTGTAGAGTCTCCCCCTAATGACTGACAGCTTGTCTATCTTGGTAGAGTCTCCCCCTAATGACTGACAGCTTGTCTTCTGGGGTAGGAAGTTCTCCCCTAATGACTGACGCTTGTCTATCTTGTAGAGTCTCCCCCTATGACTGGACAGCTTGTCTATCTGTAGAGGTCGCCCCTAATGATGACAAGCTTGGTCTATTCTTGGTAGAGTCTCCCCTAATGACTGGCAGCTTGTCTATCTTGTAGAGTCTCCCCGCTGAATGCTGACAGCTTTGTCTATCTTGGTAGAGTTCGCCCCTAATGATGCAGCTGTCTATCTTGGTAGAGTTCTCCCCTAATGACGTGACAGGCGTGTGTCGTGATGCTTGATAGAGTCTCGCCGCCTAATGACTGGCAGTTGCTGTCTTATTTGGTACATTTTAACATAAAACGGTTTTCTTAGTCGGTAGGCCACCAACAGACACATACCAATATTAGATGAGAGATTGCTTCCATCTGCTGAGACATGCCCGCTGTTGCCACACACACCAG
>NW_019947855.1:26947-32877 GCF_002910315.2 Salvelinus sp. IW2-2015
ATTAGATGTTCAGAGAGTCCTTAATGGCCTTTGGGGGGGTAGACGCTGTTTAGAAGCCTCTTGGACTAGACTTTGGTGCTTCGGTCAGCTTGCCGTGTAGTAGCAGAGGAACGGTATATGCCAGGGTGGCTGGAGTCTTTGACCATTTTTAGTGCCTTCCTCTGACACCGCTGGTATAGAGGTCTGGACGGCAGAAGCTGGCCCCAGTTATGTACTGGCCATAGCACTACCTGCTTGCGGTGGAGGCGAGCAGTTGCCATAACCAAGCAGTGATGCAACAGTCAGGATGCTCTCGATGGTGCAGCTGTAGAACTTTTGAGGATCTGAGGACCATGCAAATCTTTTCAGTCTCCTGAGGGGAAATAGGCCTGTAAATGTAACAAAATGTGGAAAAAGGAAAGTGGCCTGAAATACTTTCAGAATGCACTGTAGATTATGCTGGCCTGGGAGAATGTATAGGGGGTCAGGTGTGGGTCAGGTTCTCAGTGTGTGCCAAGCTAGGGCTGTAATGAGGGGCTCTTCTGTCTGGAGGCTTGTGGGCCCTGGAGACAGGGGTTAAGGGTCACTGCTAATCAGAAGCCCCTGACTGGCACACTGGACCACTGCCAGGGTTACTCACCACTTCACCAGGCCCCTGACTGGCAACACTGGACCACTGCAGGGTTACTCACCTCTTCACCCAGGCCCTGACTGGCACACAGGGGGGCATGAGAATCTGCTGTGCCTGGCCTGGACCCCAACCCAGTCCTCACCGCTGCTCTTATGACTCAGCCGTTATTGATTGTAGATTTCGCGTCTTGGTAACTGCTTGTACTCAATGAAGTTTGATAGACGTGTTGTGAATTGATTTCTCTCCTGCGCTGTCCTAACAGTTTGCCTCTGAGGTGAAGTTTGAAGGCTTTTCCCTCAGAGCCCAGGATAGAGGACATGGTACAGCGGCTGCCTTCTTATCCAGGATCCATAACAACTCTGACACAGCTAACACTCAGAGGTGAGTAGTCTACCCCCCCACCTTATCTTCCTCACCACCTTATCTACCCACCTTATTCCTATCCTACCCCCACCTTATCCTACCCCTCCTTATCCTATCCTACCCCGCCTCTTATCCTATCCTAAACCCCACCTTATCCTATCTACCCCACCAATCCTAACCCGACCCTTAATCCTATCCTACCCCACCAAGAATCCAATTCGACCCCACCCACGCTTATGCCTATCCTACCGCCCCACCTTATCCTACCCACCTTATCCTCATCCTACCCGACCTTATCCCTATCCTACCACCTTATCCTATCCTAACCCCAATCCTTAATCCTATCCTACCCCACCAAATCTAACCGACCTTATCCTAGTCCTACCCCACCATATTCAAATTCGGCCCACCCCCACCTTATCCTATTCCGCCTTATTCCGCTATCCTATCCTATCCCCACCTTTAATCCTATCCTACCCCACCTTATCCTATCCTAACATATCCTTCCCTACCCTTCCCAGACGCAAGCTCTGACCAACAATCTACAGTCGGAGGTAGTAGTCCTATCCTATCCCCCCTGAACTAACCAACACTAGTGTGCCAACTGTAGTCATTACTTACTGCCCTCAACCTCCTACCCTACGCCTACGTCCTATCTGGTACCCCCTGCCTCCTAAGACCAACCTCTGACCCAACAAGTTACCCTCAGATGAGTTCTTACTCTATCTGACTGCCAGTGTGACCATTAATCACTTCCCTGAACCCTACTAGCCTTCCAGTTCGGTCTGCTACTGACTCACTGTCCTAACCCTACCTCCAACCTTCACGTTCTGTTCTGCTCAACTGACTTCACTGTCCTAAGCCCTTACCTCCAGCCTTCCAGTTCTACCAGCTACTGACTCACTGTCCCTACCCTAACCTCCACTTCCAGTTCCTTGTCTGCTACTGACCTCACTGTCCTACCCTACCTCCAGACTTCCAGTTCCTGTCTGCTACTAAAGAAAAAACTGTCTACCTAAAAAAACAAGCCTTCCAGTTTCTACCAGCTTACTGCTCACTGTCTACCCTAACCTCCAGCCTTCCAGTTCTGTCTGCTAATGACTCCACAATAAGATATAAACTCCCTACCTCCAACCTTAACAGTTCTGTCTGCTAACTGACTCACTGTCCTAACCCTAAAAATACCTTCCCAGTTCTGTCTGCTACTGACTCACCTGTCCTACCCTAGACCCCTCCAGCTTCCAGTTCTGTCTGCTACTGGACTCACTGTCCTATCCTACCTCCAACTTCCTAGTTATAAGACATACTTGACTCACTGTTCCTACCACCCTACCTAGTCTTCCAGTTCTGTCTGCTACTGAACTCACTGTCCTACCTAAACCTCCCACCTTCCCAGTTCTGTCTGCTTAAAATAGAGACTCACTGTCCTACCTACTCCCAGCCTTCCAGTTCTGTCCTGCTAACTGACTCACTGTCTAACCTACCTCCACCTTCCAGTTCTGGTCTGCTACTAAAGAGAATAGAATACTCCACCCTACCTCCAGCCTTACCAGTTCTTGTCTGCTACTGACTCACTGTCCTATCCCTACCTCCAGCCTTCCATTATGTCTGCTACTGACTCAACTGTCCTACCCACCTCCAACCTTCAGTTCTGTTCTGCTACTGACTCACTGGTCCTACTAAAAGCCCCCCTCCAACCTTCCAGTTTACCAGCTACTTGACTCACTGTCCTACCCTAACTCCAGCCTTCCAGTTCTACCAGCTACTGCTCACTGTCCCTAATCCCTACCTCCAGCCTTCCAGTTCTGTCCTGCCCTACTGAAATAATAAAAAATAAAATCCAGCACTCCAGTTCTGTAAAAACTACTGACCTCACTGTCCTACCCTACCTCCAACCTTCAGTTTTCTTACCAGCTACTGAACTCACTGTCTACCCTACCTCCAGCCTTCCAGTCTGTTTCCTGCTACTGAGAGAAAGAATCACGTGTCCTAACCCTACTCCAGCCATTTCCCAAGTTCTGTCTGCTACAAAGATACACTGTCCTACCTACCTCATATAGATATATATAGATATAACTAATGAACTCACTGTCCTACCCTAACCTCCAACCTTCCCAGTCTGTCGCTACTGACTCACTGTCCTACCCTAACCTTCCACTTCCAGTAATATAGATATATAAGATATAAGAATCAACTGTCCTACCCCTACCTCCAGCCTTCCAGTTCTGTCTTTGCTACTGACTCACTGTCCCTACCCTACCTCCAGCCTTCCAGTTCCTGTCTGCTACTGACTCACTGTCCTAACCCTACCGTCCAGCCTTCCAGTCTCTGCCTACTTGCTCACTGCCCTAACCCTACCTCCAGCCTTCCAGTTCTGTCTGCTACTGACCTCAACCTGTCCTAGGCCCTACCTCCAGCCTTCCAGTTCTGTCTGCTACCTGAATCACTGTCCCCTACCCTATCCTCCAAGCCCTTCCAGTTCTGTCTGCTACTGACTCACTGTCCTACCCTACCTCCAGCCTTTCCAGTTCCTGTCTGCTTACTGACATCACTGTTCCTACCCTACCTCCAGCCTTCCAGTTTCTGTCTGCTACTGACCTCACTGTCCTACCCTACTCCAGCCTTCCAGTTCTGTCTGCTACTTGACTCACTGTCCTACCCTACCCCCCAACCTTCCCCAGTTCTGGGTTCGTTCAAATGGCTACCCAGACTATTTGCATTGCCCCCCCGCCACTCTTTTACACTGCTGCTACTCTCTGTTTATTATCTACGCATAGTCACTTTAACTCTACCTACATGTACATATTACCTCGACTAACTGGTGCCCCTGCACATTGACTCTGTACCGGTACCCCCCTGTATATAGTCTCCACATTGACTCTGTACCAATACCCCCCTGTATATAGCCTCCACATTGTTATTTTACTGCTGCTCTTTAATTATTTGTTACTTTTATTTCTTATTCTTCTTATTCTTTTTTTAATGCTTAAAACGGCATTGTTGGTTAAAGGCTTGTTAGTCAGCATTTCACTGTAAGGTCTACTACACTTGTTGTATTCAGCATTTCACTGTAAGGTCTACTACACCTGTTGTATTCGGTGCATGTGACAAATAAAATGTATTTGATTTATTCTAAAATGAATTAAATAAATAAAAATCTCAATCTACACATAATACCCCATAATGACAAAGCAAAAACAGTTTAGAAATGTTAGGAAATTTATTAAATACAAAAAACAAATACCTTATTTACATAAGTATTCCGATCCTTTGCTATGAGACTTGAAATTGAGTTCTGGTGCATCCTGTCTTTATTTAACTGTTTCCATTGATCATTCTTGTGATGTTTCTACAACTTGATTTGAGTCCACCGGTCTTAAATTCAATTGATTGGACATGATTTGGAAAGGCCTGTCTATATGGTCCTACAGTTGACAGTGCATGTCAAGAGCAAAAACCAAACCATGGGGTCGAAGGATTTGTCCGTAGAGCTCCGAGACAGGATTGTGTCAAGGCACAGATCTGGGGAAGGGTACCAAAACATTTCTGCAGCATTGAAGGTCCCCAAGAACACTGTGGCTCCATCATTCTTAAATGGAAGAAGTTTGGAACCACCAAGACTCATCCTAGAGCTGGACGCCCCCGGCCAAAATGAACAATCAGGGGAGAAAGGCCTTGGTCAGGGAGGTGACCAAGAACCCGATGGTCACTCTGACAGAGCTCCAGAGTTCCTCTGTGGAAGCCACTCTTCAGTAAAAGGCACATGACGGCCCGCATGGAGTTTGCCAAAAGGCACCTAAAGACTCTCAGACCGTGAGAAACAAGATTCTCTGGTCTGATGAAACCAAGATTGAACTCCTTGGCCTGAACGCCAAGCGTCACGTCGGGAGGAAACCTGGAACCATCCCTACGGTGAAGCATCGTGGTGGCAGCATCATGCTGTGGGGATATTTTTCAGCAGCAGGGACTGTCAGGATCAAGGGAAAGATGAACGGAGCAAAGTACAGAGAGATTTTTGATGAAAACCTGCTCTAGAGCGCTCAGGACCTCAGACTGGAGGCGAAGGTTCACCTTCCAACAGAACAACTCTATGTACACAGCCAAGACAACGCAGGCGTGGCTCCTGGACAAATCTCTGAATGTCCTTGAACGGCCCAGCCAGAGCCCAGACTTGAACCCGATCAAACATCACCGGAGAGACCTGGAAATAGCTGTGCAGCGACACTCCCCATCCAACCTGACAGAGCTTGAGAGGATCTGCAGCGAGGAATGGGAGAAACTCCCCAAATACAGATGTGCCAAACTTGTAGCATCATACCCAAGAAGACTCGAGGCTGTAATCGCTGCCAAAGGTGCTTCAACAAAGTACTGATTAAAGGGCCTGAATATTTATCAAAATGTGATATTTCAGGTCTTTTACTGTTAATACATTTGCAAAAAAATCTAAACCCGTTTTTGCTTTGTCATTATAGAGTATTGTGTGTAGATAGAGGGGGGGGGGAACAATTTAATCAATTTTATAATAAGTCTGTAACGTAACAACATGTGGAAAAAGTCAAGACTTTCGGAATGCACTGTACATCATATTGTAATACTTCAAATACACACACTTTCCTTTCGCATTGCTGATTTACTAACATACACCCCCTAGTGGTCAAGTATATGGATACAACAGTCAAAATAACTTGTATAAACCATTCTGTGACTAAATAATCTTACCTTTTCTCTCTCTATGAGAACACCTCCTCTCCATAACTCCCTCTCATCAATACAGGTCATGATGCTACTGGATCTACTATTCTGGCTGACAGGTGGGAGGCTGGCGTCTGCCACCTGGAGAACAAGTAAAGAAGGAAGACATCAGTTTATCTGGTGTATTTAGCCATTCAACAACTATAAGCTGCCCTCTAGTGGTAAAATGAGATAACACAGGAACAAGTGCTGGATCTCTCTCTTT
>NW_019947856.1:0-19368 GCF_002910315.2 Salvelinus sp. IW2-2015
CTGTATCACTGTCTGGTCTCACTGTCTGTCTCACTGTCTGTACTTCACTCACTGTCCATCTCACTGTCCTGCTTATCACTGTCTGATACTCACTCTGCTACTGTTCTCCACTGTCTGTATCACTGTCATTGTCTCACTGTCTGCTCTACACTGTCTGTAATAGCTGTCCATCTCACTGTCTGTCTCACTTTTGGTATCACTGGTCTGTAGTCATGATCTGTCTTCTCACGTCTGTCTCACTGTCTGTCTTCACTGTCTGGTCTCCTGTCTGTATCACTTGGTCTGGTCCTCACTGTCCTGTCTCACTGTCTGTTATCACTGTCGTGTCTCACTGTCTGTCTCACTGTCTGTATCACTGTCCATCTCACTGTACTTGGTCTCACTGTCTGTATCACGTGCTCTTCGTCCACTGTCTGTCTCACTGTCTGTCCTCACTCGTCCTGTTCTCTGATCTGTCGCATCTGTCTGTTACTGTCTACACTGTCTGTATCACTGTCCATCTCACTGTCTGTCTCACTGTCTGTATCACATGTCTGTTATCACTGTCCTCTCACTTCTGTCTCACTGTCTGTATCACTGTCTGTCATGTCCATCATGTCTTTCACTCGTTCACTTCTGGATACTGTCCCTCAGTCTGTCCTCTGATATCACTATCTTATTTGTCCATCTCACTGTCTGTCTCACTGTCTGTATCACTGTCTTGCTATCACTGTCACTCTAACGTCTGTCTCCAACTGTCTGTATCACTGTCTGTCTCACTGTCTGTCTCACTGTCCGTCTAAATATCTGTATCACTGTCTGTATCACTCTGTCCGTCTCACTGTCTGTCTCAACTGTCTGTCTACGTCTTATCACTGTCCGTCTCACACTGTTGTCTACTGTTGTCCTCACGTCTGTCTCCCTGGTTAGTATCACTGTCCGTCTTCACTGTCTGTCTCACTGGTCCCGTTTCACTATCTGTCTCACTGTCTGTCTCACTGTCTGTCTCACTGTCTGTATCACTGTCCGTCTCACTGTCTTTATCACTTGTCTCTCACTCGTCTGTCTCATCGTCTGTATCATGTCGTCTCACTGTCTGTCTCACTGCTGTCCACTGTCTGTCTCACTGTCTGTATCACTCGTCTGTATCACTGTCTGTCTCACTGTCTGTATCACTGTGTCTGTATCACTGTCTGTCTCAATGTCCTGTTCATGTCTGTATCCTGTCCGTCTCACTGGTCTGTATCATTGTCTGTCACACTGTCTGTTATCACTATCTGTATCACTGTCCGTCTCACTGGTCTGGTATTCACTGTCTGTCACTATGTCTGTATCACTGTGCTATATCACTGTCTGCATATGTTGTCTCACTTTCTGTCCTCACTGTCCGTTCTCACTGTCCGTCTCAACGTCTTGTTATCACTGTCTGTCACTATGTCTGTCTCACTGCTTGTTCTCACTGTGTTCTCTACTGTCTGTCTCACTGTCTGTCTCACTGTCTTTATCACTGTCTTGTCCACTATGTCTGTCTCACTGTGCACAGTCTCAACTGTCCCGTCTACTGTCCGTCTCACTGTCTGTCACACTGTCTGTTCGACTGTGTGTATCACTTGTCTGTCTCATGTCTGGCTCACTGCCTGTCCACGATGTCTGTCACTATGTCTGTCACTTGTCTGTCTCACTGTCTTCTCACTGTCTGTCTCCACTGTCTGTCTCACTGTGTGTCTCACTGTCTGTTCACGTGTCTGGCACAACTGTCGTGTCCTCACTGTGGTGGTCTCACTGTCTGTCTCACTGTGTGTCTCACTGTCTGTCTCCTGTCTGTCACACTGTCTGTCCCCACTGTCTGTGATCACGCTGTATCACTGTCTTGTCACTATGTCTGTCTCACTGTCCTCTCACTGTCCCGTCTCACGTCCGTCTCACTGTCTGTCACACTGTCTGTCTCACTGTGTGTTATCATGTCTGTCTCACTGTCTGTCTCACTGTCTGTTTCACTGTCTGCTCACTATGTCTGTCCACGTATGTCTGTCTCACTTCTGTTTCTCCACTGTCTGTCTCACTGTCCTGTCTCACTGTGTTGTCTCACTGTCTGTTCTCACTGTGTCTGGCACACTGTCTGTCTCAACTGTGTGTCTTCACTGTCTGTCTCATCTGTGTGTTCACTGTTGTCTCACTGTCTGTCACATGCTGTCTGTCTCACTGTCTGTATCACTGTCTGTCACTATGTCTGGTCTCACTGTCCGTCTCACTGTCCGTCTCATGTCCGTCTCATGTCTGTCCACTGTCTGTCTCACTGTGTATCACTGTCTGTCTCACTGTTCTTGTCTTACTGTCTGTCTCACTGTCTGTCACTATGTGTCCGTGCGACTATTGTTCTGTCTCATTGTGGGGCACTGTGCTGTCTCACTGTCTGTTCACTGTGTGTTCTCACTGCTCTTACAGCTGTGGTGTCTCATGTCTGTCAATGCTCACTGTCTGTCACACTGTCTGTCTCACTGTCTGTATCACTGTCTTGTCTCACTGTCTGTATCACTGGCTGTTCACTGTCTGTATGCACTGCGTCTTAATCACTCGTCGTTCTCACTGTCCTGTATCATTGTTCTTGTCATCACGTTCTTCTCACTATGCTGTATCACTGTCCGCTCACTGTCTGTGATCACTGTCCTGTCACTATGTCGTCTCATCTGTCTAGATCACTGTCTGTCACATAATGTCTGTGGTGCGAGCTGGTGCTGTCTCACTGTCCGTCTCAACTGTCCGTCTCACCTGCCTGTATCACTGTCTGGTCACTATGTCTGTCTCATGTCGCTCACTTGGGTCTCACTGTCTGTCTCACTGGTCTGTCTGCCAACACGTCCTGTATCCACTGTCTGTCACTCTGTCTGTTCTCACTGTCCGTCTCACGTCGTCTCACTGTGTTCCTGTCTGTCACTTGTCTCGCGGTGATCGCTGTCCTGCTCTGTCTGTCACTGTCCCTGATCTGTCTGTCTATGTTGTCACAGTGTCTGTCCTCACTGTGTGTTATGTTCTCACTGTCGTGTCTCACTGGTCGGGTCTCACTGTCTGGCCAGCTGGTCCTGTCTCACGTGTGTTACTGTCTGTACTATTGTGTCCACGTGGTCTGTCTCACTGTCTGTCTGACACTGTTGGTCTCACTGTCTTGTGCACTGTCATCGTTTTTCGAGCACTGTATGTGGTCTCACTTCGCTCTGCTCACATTCTGTCTTCCTTGTTCTCAGTCTGCTGTGTGTCTCACTGGTCCTGGGTCTTCTCACTGTGGGTTCTCAGTTGTCTCACCTGCATTGCTGCTCTCACTGTGTGTCTCACTGTCTGTTCACTGTCTGTTCATCTGTGTGTCCTCACTGTCTGCTCGCTGTTCTGTCTCGCTGCTGTCTCACTGTCGTGTCTCACTGTCGTGTTATCCCTAGTCCTTCACTATTCTGTCTTCACTCTCTGTTCACTTGTCTGTCTCACTGTGTGGTCTCACTGTCTGTCTCACTGTTGTTGAGAACTGTTAGGGTGAGTATAGGCTCAATATCTCTCCGTTTGCCGTCTCCTCGCGTCCCACCCGTACAGCATGTGCTCCCAGTTCACCCCTACAGTCTGACATAGTAACAGTGTACACAGTTATAGCTGACTCATGTTATACGATCAGTATGGTGATCGTGTAGTGGGTATTCTAGTTATAGCGTGACTGTATGTTGATCTTGTATCAGTGACGGTAGTATGGGACAGTTATAGTGGACAGTTGTATATAGTGTCAGTGTGGACGGTTAGTGGCAGTATGGTTGACAGTATGGTGACCAGATATAGTAACAGTATTGGTGACAGTGTAATGTAAGCAGATCGGACAGATCGGTGATCAATGGTAAACAGTAGTCAGTAGATCAGTATTGTAAAGTATGGTGACAGTAGTAGCAGGTGCAGAGTGACAGTATGGTGACAGTGTTAGTAACAGTATGGTTACAGTATGGTGGACAGTGTGGTGACAGCATGGTGACAGTGTATTGCAGATTGGGTGACAAGTGTAAGTACAGTGTTGTAGAACATGGTGTGACAGTATATAAACAGTAATGGTGACAGTATGGTGGACAGTGTAGTAACAGTAATGGTGACAGTGTAGTGGCAGTATGGTGACAGTGTAGTAACAGTTATTGGTGACAGTATGTTTACGTGGTAGTAACAGTAAATGGTGACCAGTATGGCACAGTGTAGGTAACAGTATGTTGACAGTATAGTAACAGTATGTGTGACAGTTATGGTGGAAGTATGGACAGTATGGTGACAGTGTAGTAACAATATGGTGACAGTGGCAACCAGTGTAGGTAACAGTATGGTGACGTGTGTAGTAACAGTATGGTGACCAGTATTGGAACAGTGCTAGTGACAGTGGCATGACTGTGTAGTAACCGTGAGTGGCCGTGTAGTGCCCTGTTATGACAGTGTATTAACAATGTGGTAACATTATAAGTGACAGTGCATTACAATTTTAGTAAACAGTGTAGTAACAGTTAGTAACAGATACTAACAGTGTAAACAGGTAGCTACCATTGTAGTAGCAGTGTAGTAACAGTGTAGTAACAGCACAGAACAGCGTAGTAGCATAGTAGTAACAGTGTAGTAACAGCATAGTAACAGTAGTAACAGTTAGTAACAGTGTAGTAACAGTGTAGGAACAGCATAGTAACATGTGTAACAGACCCAGTAACGGTGTAGTAACAGGCAGCAACAGTGTAGTAGCAGCATAGTAAAGTAGTGACAGTAGTACAGTAGTAACAGTGTAGTAACAGCACAGCAACAGTGTAGTAGCAGCATAGTAACAGTGGTAATAGTGTATTAACGGTAGTAAGTGTAGTAACAGTGTAGTAACATCATAGTAACAGTAAGTAACAGTAGTAACAGTGTAGTAACAGTGCATTAACATCACAGTAACAGTGTAGTAACATTGCGGTAACAGTGTATAGTAACTGTGTAGTAACAGTGTGGTAACAGTAGTAACAGTGTAGTAACAGCTGTACTGTTACTCTTTATCATCTACTGCATCTTGCCATCTTTATGAAATACATGTATCACTAGCCACTTTAAACAATGCCACTTAATATAATGTTTACATACCCTACATTACTCATCTCATATGTATATGTATATACTGTACTCTATATCATCTACTGCATCTTGCCATCTTTATGTAATACATGTATCACTAGCCACTTTAAACTATGCCACTTTTATGTTTACATACCCTACATTACTCATCTCATATGTATATACTGTACTCTATACCATCTACTGCATCTTGCCTATGCTGTTCTGTACCATCACTCATTCATATATCTTTATGTACATATTCTTTATCCCTTTACACTTGTGTGTATAAGGTAGTAGTTGTGGAATTGTTAGGTTAGATTACTTGTTGGTTATTACTGCATTGTCGGAACTAGAAGCACAAGCATTTCGCTACACTCGCATTAACATCTGCTATGTGTATGTGACACATTTGATTTGATTTGATTTGATTTAGTAACAGTGTAGTAACTGTGTAGTAACTGTAGTAACAGTAGTAACAGTGTGGTAACGGTAGTAACAGTGTAGTAACAGTGCATTAACATCACAGTAACAGTGTAGTAACAGTGTAGTAACAGTGTAGTAACAGTAGTAACATTGTAGTAACAGTGTAGTAACAGTGTAGTAACTTCACCCTGCTCCTCTCTCCTCTAGGAGCCAGTATTCAGTATGAAGCGTATGGGTGGGGACGTGACCATGAGGTGTGGCTCTCTGGACAGCGATGCCAGCGTGACGTGAAGGTAAACGGGACGGACGTGAAGGCACACCATCGGGAGGAGGGGTCTAGACTCATACTGATGGAGGTGGACCTCTCTAACAACGGACTTTAACAGCTGCTTTCAGAACCCCAACGGAGAACGACGGGACCAGATCAACCTGCGCATCGGCAGTGAGTTCTAATGACCATCATATCCCTCTCTCTTTCTCTGCACATGGGCAGTGAGTTCTAAATGAACCATCATACCCCTTCTCTTTTCTCTGCACATGGGCAGTGAGTTCTAATGACCATCATACCCCTCTTCTCTTTCTCTGCACATGGGCAGTGAGTTCTAATGACCATCATATCCCTCTCTCTTTCTCTGCACATGGGCATGAGTTCTAATGACCATCTACCCCTCTCTCTTTCTCTGCACATGGGCAGTGAGTTCTAATGACCATCATATCCCTCTCTCTTTCTCTGCACATGGGCAGTGAGTTCTAATGACCACCACATCCCTCTCTCTTTCTCTGCACATGGGCAGTGAGTTATAATTCTCTCTCYCTCTCGCCTTCCCTCTCTCCCTCCCCCCATTGGCAGTGAGTTGTAGTAATGAGAATCTTCTCTTTTCTCAGTCTCTCTCTCTGCTCTAACGAGTGAGATGTTCTCTCTCTGATCTCCTCTCTGATCTGTGGTTGGTCTGTGTTTATCTGTCTACTTTATGACCAGGCATCCTGGCTCTGACACACACTCACAGCAGTCTGCCGCTGTTTCACACCTGAACAGCTTGTCTGGATGCACCCAGCTGAGAATTTTCAGACCCTCATTAATAACAATAGATGTCATCTTCTGACACTCCCTCCCGCCCGACACTCCCTCCCTCCCGCCCGTTCCGTTCACCCTCTCTCCCATTCTCCCATTACCCCTCCATCCCTTTCACCCTCTCTCCCATTCTCCCATTACCCCTCCATCCCTTTCACCCTCTCTCCCATTCTCCCATTACCCCTCCATCCCTTTCCTCCTACCTCCCATTCTCTCCCCCAGGCAACATACTCTCCTAGCTGTAGGTGTGAGGGTTAAGGCCCCCGGAGGGATGTAGGTTGTGTAACAGGCCAGTGAGACTGATGGAGGGATGTGGGTTGTGTAACAGGCCAGTGAGACTGATGGAGGGATGTGGGTTGTGTAACAGGCCAATGAGACTGATGGAGGGATGTGGGTTGTGTAACAGGCCAGTGAGACTGATGGAGGGATGTGGGTTGTGTAACAGGCCAGTTATTGTCACTGTGTGATGTCATAGTGTTATTGTCTTAGCCTGCATTACAAGAGGAACCCTATTCCCTCTGTAGTGCACTACTTTTGACCAGGGCCCAATGGGTTCTAGTCAAAAGCAGTGTACTCTGTAGGGAATAGTGTGCATCCCTAGTATTGCAGCATTGTTAACCATCTCTCTGGTCACTAGTTGGTGTGGATCTATAGAGCTGTTTGGACTGTAGACAAGGCATTGCTAACCATCTCTCTGGTCACCAGTTGGTGTGGATCTATAGAGCTGTTTGGACTGTAGACAAGGCATTGTTAACCATCTCTCTGGTCACCAGATGGTGTGGATCTGTAGAGCTGTTTGGACTGTAGACAAGGCATGTAACCTTTCTGGAACACCAGTTGGTGTGGATCTATAGAGCTGTTTGGAACTGTAGACAAGCCATTGTTAACCATCTCTCTGGTCAGATGGTGTGGATCTGTAGAGCTGTTTGGACTGTAGACAAGGCATTGTTAGAGCTGCAGATCTGACTTTGTTGCCTTACAAAAGACCCTGTTTTGTTTAAAACTTGTAATTTAATGTGGGCAAGACTAAATGCATGTTTGTTACAAATAAAACAATTAATAAGATGCAACTTGTTCATTGAATGGTTCAGATGATCTGGTTAAGAAGCTGAGATTTAAAGTTTATTTTATAGAAATACTGTAGATTATGCCTCTCCTAAAACAGCAGGAAGCAGATTGTACAGTTAACTTTCCTGTCAGTTCTTGATGCACATATTTAACCTCTTATTTCTGTTGGCACTAACTACCTCCATCTTAATCAATTTTCAATCAATTTTATTTTATATAGCCCTTCGTACATCAGCTAATATCTCAAAGTGCTGTACAGACACCAGCCTAAAACCCAAACAGCTAGTAATGCAGGTGTAGAAGCACGGTGGCTAGGAAAAACTCCCTAGAAAGGCCAAAACCTAGGAAGAAACCTAGAGAGGAACCAGGCTATGAGGGGTGCCAGTCCTCTTCTGGCTGTGCGGGTGGAGATTATAACAGAACTATGCCAAGATGTTCAAAAATGTTCATAAGTGACAAGCATGGTCAAATAATAATCATGAATCATTTTCAGTTGGCTTTTCATAGCCGATCATCAAGAGTTGAAAAACAACAGGTCTGGGACAGGTGGTGGTTCCATAACCGCAGGCAGAACAGCTGAAACTGGAATAGCAGCAAGGCCAGGCGGACTGGGGACAGCAAGGAGTCACCACGGCCGGTAGTCCCGACGTATGGTCCTAGGGCTCAGGTCTCCGAGAGAAAGAAAGAGAGAAGGAAAAATTAGAGAGAGCCAAGATTTTCAAAATGTTCATAAATGACAAGCATGGTCAAATAATAATCAGGAATAATCTCAGTTGGCTTTTCATAGCCGATCATTAAGAGTTGAAAACAGCAGGTCTGGGACAGGTAGGGGTTCCATAACCGCAGGCAGAAACATGAAACTGGAATAGCAGCAAGGCCAGGCGGACTGGGGACAGCAAGGAGTCACCACGGCCAGTAGTCCGACGTATGGTCCTAGGGCTCAGGTCCTCCGAGAGAAAGAAAGAGAGAAGGAGAAAATTAGAGAGAGCCAAGATTTTCAAAATGTTCATAATGACAAGCATGGTCAAATAATAATCAGGAATAAATCTCAGTTGGCTTTTCATAGCCGATCATTAAAGATTTGAAAACAGCAGGTCTGGGACAGGTAGGGGTTCCATAACCGCAGGCAGAACAGCTGAAACTGGAATAGCAGCAAGGCCAGGCGGACTGGGGACAGCAAGGAGTCACACGGCCGGTAGTCCCGACGTATGGTCCTAGGGTCAGGTTCTCAGAGAAAAGAGAGAACGAGGAAATTAGAGAGAGCATACTTAAATTCACACAGGACACTGGATAAGACAGGAGAAGTACTCAGAGGTAACCAACTGACCCTAGCCCCCGACACATAAACTACTGCAGCATAAAAAGTGGAGGCTGAGACAGGAGCGGTCAGGAGACACTGTGGCCCCATCCGAAGAAACCCGGACAGGGCAAACAGGAAGGATACTTCCATTCATTTGTATGGGTTACCTTCAGATGGTTTAATATCTATATATATCTCCATACTACCATTCATTTGTATGGGTTACCTTCAGATGAAGGTTTAATTTTTTATTTTTAATTTTTATTTCACCTTTATTTAACCAGGTAGGCTAGTTGAGAACAAGTTCTCATTTGCAACTGCGACCTGGCAAGATAAAGCATAGCAGTGTGAGACAACAACAACAGAGTTACACATGGAGTAAACAATAAACAAGTCAATAACATGGTAGAAAAAAAGAGAATCTATATACAATGTGTGCAAAAGGCATGAGGTAGGCAATAAATCGAATATTACAATTTAGCAGATTAACACTGGAGTGATAAATCATCAGTGATCATGTGCAAGAAGAGATACTGGTGTGCAAAAGAGCAGAAAAGTAAATAAATAAAAGCAGTATGGGGGGTGAGGTAGGTAAATGGGTGGGTAGTTTACAGATGGACTATGTAGCTGCAGCGATCGTTAGCTGCTCGGATAGCAGTTTTTAAAGTTGTAGGGAGATAAAAGTCTCCAACTTCAGAGATTTTTGCAATTCGTTCCAGTCGCAGGCATTAACTGACATTAGCTGACATTAACAGCCTTCCTTAAACTAGCTGACATTAACAGCCCCTTCTTATACTAGCTGACATTAACAGCCTTCCTTTAACTAGTGACATTAACAACCTTCATTTATACTAGCTGAAAACCTTTTTTATACTAACAGCCTTCCTTTAAACTAGCTGACATTAACAGCCTTCCTTTATAACTAGCTGCATTAACAGCCTTCCTTTAAACTAGCTGACATTAACAGCCTCCTTTAAACTAGCTGACATTAACAGCCTTCCTTTATACTAGCTGACATTAACACCTTCCTTTATACTAGCTGACATTAACTATTCCTTTATACTACGCTGACATTACTACTCCTTAAGCACGATTACAGCCTTCATTTATACTAGCTGACATTAACAGCCTTCCTTTATACTAGCTGACATTAAGCGCTTCTTTATACTAGCTGACATTAACAGCCTTCTTTATACTAGCTGACATTAAAGCTTCCTTTATACTAGTTACATTAACAACCTTTTATACTAGCTGACATAACAACCTTCTGTTACGCTAACAGCTTTCTTAACTAGCTGACATTAACAGCCTTCCTTTAATAGCTGACATTAACAGCCTTCCTTTAAACTGCTGACATTAACAGCCTTCTTTAAACTAGCTGACATTAACAGCCTTCCTTTAACTAGCTGACATTAACAGCCTTTCCTTTAATATAGCTGAACATTAACTAGCCTTCTTTATACTAGCTGACAATTAACTACTTACACTTCTTATACTAGCTGACAGTTAACAGCCTTCATTTATACTAGCTACATTAACGACCTTCCTTTAGTACTAGCTGACATTAACAGCCTTCCTTTATACTAGCTGACATTAACAGCCTTCCTTTATACTAGCTGACATTAACAGCCTTCCTTTATACTAGCTTACATTAACAACCTTCCTTTATACCAGCTAACAGCCTTCCTTTAAACACTATATGGCCTCTCTATGTAGGGAATAGCATGTTATTTGGGACTCAAACTGCTGAAACGTTGAATTCTTCAGCTTCAGCTCAGAACAAATCAGCCCAAATCAACTGGTCACAGGATCAACAGGGAATAGAACCAAAACATGTAACAACAACATTAAAGTGTTATGGCTGTCCTCTGAGATGCTGCTCACACAATAAACAGATATGGAGAGAAAATGAGATGAGGAGGGGAGAAGATGTGGGGGAGAGATGGTGCAGAAAAGGTAGAGGGGAGGGGAGAAGATGTGGGGGAGAGAGGAGAGGAGAGGAGATGTAGGGGTGGAGGTGGAGAGAGAGATAGAGAGATGAGAGAGAGAGAGAGCGAACGAGAGACAGAGAGAGATAGATAGATAGACAGAGAGAGAGAGATAGATAGAGAGAGACTTGTTTTGTTTATTTCACTTTTGTATATTATCTACCTCACTTGCTTTGGCAATGTTAACACATGTTTCCCATGCCAATAAAGCCCCTTGAATTGAATTGAATTGAATTGAATAGAGAGAGACAAAAAGAGAGACAGAGAGAGATAAAGAGAGAAAGAGACAGAGATAGATAGAGAGACAGAGAGAGAGAGAGATATAGAGAGATGAGAGAGAGAGAAAGAGAGACAGAGAGAGAGAGAGACAAAAAGAGAGAAAGAGACAGAGAGAAAGAGAGACAGAGAGACAAAAAGAGAGAGAGAGAGAGAGAAATAGACAGAGAGAAAGAGAGACAGAGAGAGACAGAGAGAGATAGAGAGATGAGAGAGAGCGAACGAGAGACAGAGAGAGATAGATAGAGAGATGAGAGAGAGAGAAAGAGAGACAGAGAGAGAGAGAGAGCGAACGAGAGACAGAGAGACAGAGAGAAATAGATAGAGAGAGACAAAAAGAGAGAGAGAGACAGAGAGAGATAGATACAGAGATGAGAGAGAGACAAAAAGAGAGAGAGAGAGATGTACAGTACACTCTTGGAAGAAAGGGTTCTTCAGGGATCTTCAACCCTTTTGGTTCCAGGAAGAACACTTTTGGGTCCTGGCTGGTCATGGCTCACATCAAAACCATCATCCCAGAAACCATAGACCCACTCCAATTTGCCAACCGCCCCAACAGACCCACAGATGACACAATCTCTATTGCACTTAACACTGCCCTTTCCCACCTGGAGAAAAGGAACATCTATGTGAGAATGCTATTCATTGACTACAGCTCAGCGTTCAACACCATAGTGCCCTCAAAGCTCATCACTAAGTTAAGGACTCTGGGACTAACCCTTCCCTCTGCAACTGGTCCTGGAACTCCTGACGGGCCCCCCCCCCCCCCCCCCCCCAGGTGGTAAAGGTAGGTAACAACACATCTGCCACACTGATCCTCAACACAGGGCCCCTCGGGGGTGCGTGCTTAGTTCCCTCCTGTTCTCCCTGTTCACCTACGACTGCTCAGAACGACTCCAACACCATCATTAAGTTTGCTGACGTCACAACAGTAGGCCTGATCACCGACAGCGATGAGATGGCCAATAGGGAGGAGGTCAGAGACCTGGACGTGTGGTGCCAGGACAACAACCTCTCCCTCAACGATGAGACAGCCTATAGGGAGGAGGTCAGAGACCTGACAACGATGAGACAGCCTATAGGGAGGAGGTCAGAGACCTGACAACGATGAGACAGCCTATAGGGAGGAGGAGACCTGACAACGATGAGACAGCCTATAGGGAGGAGGTCAGACAACAACCTGTTCACATTGACAGGGCTTTAGTGAAGCGGGTCGAGAGCTACAAGTTCCTTGGTGTCCACATCACCAACAAATTATCATGGTCCAAACACACCAAGACAGTCGTGAAGAAGGTACGACAATGCCTATTCCCCCATCAGGAGAGGGAAAATATTTGGCATTGGTCCCCAGATCCTTAAAAAGTTCTACAGCTGCAACATCGAGAGCATCCTGACGGGTTGCATCACCGCCTGGTATGGCAACTTCTCAGCATTCGACTGTAAGGCACTACAGAGGGTAGTGCTACAGCCCAGTACATCACTGGGGCCATGCTTCCTGCCATCCAGGACCTCTATACTAGGCGGTTTTATAGGAAGGCCCAAAAAATTGTCAAAGACTCCAGTCATAGACTGTTATCTCCCTTACAAGGGCATGTAAGTAAGCATTTCACTGTAAGGTCTACACATCTTGTATTCGGCGCATGTGATAAATAACATTTGATTTGATTTGAAGAAAGAGATAGAGGGAAGAAAGGGAGAAGAGGATTATTTCTAGAAAGTCATTTCTAGAAAGGATACAGCTTGTGTAWAATTGACGTCAAAAGTAGAATTTTTGGTCATTTTAGCTAAACTTTTCCTAACCTGCATCGTATGTTCTCCTAACTGCTACGAAAGTACATTTTGACATAGAGAAAGCTGTATGAATTGAAGCTGTTCTGAGGGCAATGCGTTGTGCAATTCAAAATTAGGAAGGTGTTCTTAATTTGACAAAAGTACATTTTGTACATTCAAAAGTACATTCAAAATCGGAAACGAGGGAGGAAGAGGGGGGGAGGACAGCGAAGAGAGGGAGGGAGAACAGCGAAGAGAGGGAGGGAGGAGAGGGAGGAGAGGGAGGAGATGGAGGGAGGGAAGAGAGGGAAGAAGAGTGAGGAAGAAAGGGAGGAGAGATCTTCCAGGACCAGCAACTTATTAAATAATTAAATTCCAGGACCCAAGCACTAAATATTAAGATACCTTCCAACCAGCCACTTAAATAATTAAATATACCTTTCCAGACCAGGACCAAGCCACTATATATTGTAATATTACCTCCAGACCAACACTAAATATAATATTACCTTTCCAGACCAAAACACTAGATTATTAAATAATTTACCTTCCCAGACCAGCCACTATAATATTAATATACCTTCCAGGACAACACTATAATAGTAATATTACACTTCCGGACCAACCACTATAATATTAATAGTACCTTCCCAGACCAGGACCAGCCTATAATATTAATATTACCTTCCAGATCCCGAGGCACCAATTGAACAACTATTAAATAGTTACCGTTCCAGACCAACACTTAATATTAATATACCTCTCCAGACTAGGACCAGACTATAATATTTCATATTACCTGTCCAGACTAGACCAACACTATGGAACCTCATTAATATTACCGTCCCAGACCATCCACTATAATATTTAATATTACCTGTCCAGACCAACCACGTATAATATAATATTACCTTCCAGACCTAGACCAGCACTATAATATTAATATTACCTTCCAGACAGACCCAACACTCATAATATAAAATTACCTTCCAGACCAGCACTATAATATTAATATATACCTTCCAGACCAACACTATAATAGTAATATTACCTTCCAGGACTAGAACCCAACAACTATAATATGTAATATTACCTTCCAGACCAGCACTATAATATTAAATACCTTCCAGACCAACACTATAAATAAATTATTACCTTCCAGACCAGCACTATAATAGTAATATACCTTCCAGACCAAACACATAATATTAATATTTACCTTCCAGACTAGACCAGACTATAATATTAAATATTACCTTCCAGACCAGACCAGGCACTATAATATTAATTATTGACCTTCCAGACCAGCACGTATAATATTAATATTTACCTTCCAGACCAACACTATATAATTAATAGTACCTTCCAGACAACACTATAATATATATTACCTTCCAGCCAACACGATAATATTAATATTACCTTCCAGACAGGACCAGCACTATAAATTAATATTACCCTTCCAGACCAAGCACTATAAGATTAATAGTACCTTCCAGACGCAGCACTATAAGTATTAATTTACCTCCAGACCAGCACTATAAATTAATTATTACCTTTCCAGACAGCACTATAATATTAATATTACCTTCCAGACCAGACCAAACACTATAATATTAATATTACCTTCCAGACCAACGACTAATAATATTAATATACCTTCTAGACCAACACTATAATATTAATATTACCTTCCAGACTAGACCAACACATATATTACATATTACCTTCCCAGACCAGCACTAATATTATTTAATATTACCTTCCAGACCAGACCAGATATAATATTAATATTACCTTCCAGACCAACACTATAATATAATATTACTTCCAGACCAGCACTAATATTAATATTAGCCTTCCAGACCAACATATAATAGTTAATATTACCTTCTAGACCAACACTATAAATTTTAATATTACCTTCAGAACTAGAACCAACACTATAAATATTAATATTACCTCTTCTAGACCAGACCAGCACTATAATATTTAATATTTACCTTCCAGTCCAGCACTATAATATTAATATACCTCCCAGGACCAGCACTATAAATGACTATTTACATTCAGACCAAACACGAAATATTAATATTACCTTCCAGGACCAGCAACTATAATATTAATATTACCTTCTAGACCAGACCAGCACTTATAAATATTAATATTACCTTCCAGACCAGCACCTATAATATTAATATTACGCTTCCAGACCAGCACGTAAATAATTACTATTACATCCAGACCACACTATAATAAATTAATTATTACCTTCCAGACCAACAACTATAGATATTAAGATTACCGTCCAGGACCAACACTATAATATTAATATTACCTTCCAGATAGGACCAACACCTAGAAGATTAAATTACCTTCAGACCAGCACTATATTATGATATTACCTTCCAACCAGACCAAGCACTAATAATATAATATTACCTTTCCAGACCAACACTATAATATTAATAATTAACCGTCCAGACCAGCACATAATATGAATATTACCTTCCAAGACCAACACTATAATATAATATACCTTCTAGGACCAACACGATAAATATTAATATTACCTTACCAGACGAGACCAACACTATAATATTAATATTACCTCTAGACCAGACCAGCACTATAAATTAATATTACCTTCCAGTCCAGCACATAATAAGTAAGATTACCTTCCAGACCACACTATAATATTCTAACATTACATTCCAGACAACAGCTATAATTATTAAATACCTTCCAGACCAGCACTATAAATATTAATATTTACCTTCTAGACCAGACCACACAAATATAATTATTACCTCCAGGACCAGCACGTATAATATTAATATTACCTTCCAGACCAGCACTATAAATTACATTAATTCCAGACCAGCACAGAAGAAATATTTTACCTTTCCCAGACCAACACGATAATATTAATATTACCGTTCCAGACCAACACGTATAATATTAAGATTACCTTCCGACCAGCACTATAATATGAAATTACCTTTCCAGACCAGCACTATAATATTAATATTAGCTCCAGACCAGCACTATAATATTAAATTAACCTCCAGACCAGCACTATAATATTAATATTACCTTCCAGGACCACAAATATAAATTACCTTCCAGACCCAACCAGCACTATAATATTAATATTACCTTCCAGACCAGCGACTAATTATGATATTACCTCCAGGACCAGACAGCAACTAGAATATTAATATTACCTTTCCAGACCAACACTATAATATTAAATATTACCTTCCAGACCAGACCAGCACTATAATAGTTAATATTACCTTCTCAGACCAGCACGATATGATTAATATTCCTTCCAGACCAGACCAACACATATAAATGTAATATTACCTCCAGAACCAGACCCGAGCACTATAATATTAATATGACCTTCCAGGACCAACACTATAATATTAATATTACCTTCCAGACCAGCACGTATAATAGTAATATACCTTCCAGACCCAGACCAGCACTATAATATTAATATTACCTTCCAGACCCAGAACCAACACTATAATATTAAATACCTTCCAGACGCAGACCAGGCACTATAAATTAATTATTACCTTCCAGACCAGCACTATATTATTAATATTACCTTGCCAGACCAGAACCAAAACACCGATAATAGTAAATATACTCCCAGACCAGACCAGCACTATAATATTAATTATACCTTCCAGACCAGCACTATAATATTAATATACCCTCCAGACCAGACTATAATATTAATATTACCTTCCAGACCAGCACTGAGAATATTAATATTACCTTCCAGACCAGACCAGCACTATAATATAATATACCTTCCAGACCAGCACTAAATATTAATATACCTTCCAGACCAAACCAACACTATAAGATTAATATTTGAACCTTCCAGACCAGCACATAATATAATATTAGCCTTCCAGACCAACACTATAATATTAAATATTACCTCCAGACCAGACCAGCCTATAATATTAAGATTACCTTCCAGACCAGCACTATAATATTAATATTACCTTCCAGACCAGCACGTATAAATTAATATGACCTTCCAGACCAAACACTAAAAGAGTAAATTACCTTCCAGACCGACCAACCACTATAAATTAAAGTACCTTCCGACCAACACTATAATATCAATATTACCTTCCAGACCAAACACTAAATATTAATATTACCTTCCAGACCAACGACTATAATTATAATATTAACCTTCCAGACCAGCACTATAATATTAATATTACCTTCCAGACTAGACCAGCACTATAATATTAATATTACCTTCCAGCACCAGCAAACTATAATATTAATATACCTTCCAGCACAACACTATAATATTAATGATTACCTGTCCAGACCAGACCAACACTATAATATTAATATACCTCCAGACCCCAACACTATATCATATTAAATATTCACCTTACCAGACCAGACCAGCACTATAATATTAATATTACCTCCAGACCAACATATAATTATTAATATTACCTTCCAGACAACCAACCACTATAATATTAATATTACCTTCCAGACCAGCAGCAGATTATTAATGATTACCTTCCAGACCAACACATAATAGAATATACCTTCCAGAAACCAGCACTATAAGATTAATATTACCTTCCAGACCAGACCACATTAATCCGTACTGGTACCCACCTGTATACAGCCTCCACATTACTCTGCTCCGGTACGCCCCTTACGATAGCCTCCACATGACTCATGTACCGGTACCCCCTGTATATAGCCTCACATAGACTCTGTTAGCTGTAACACCTTATATAGCCGCCGAACATTGACACTCTGTACCGTAACACCCTGTATATAGCCTCCACATTGACTCTGTACCGGTACCCCCTGTATATAGGCCTCCACAATGAACTCTTACTGTAACACCCTGTATATAGCCTCCACATGACTCTGTACCGGTACACCCTGTATATAGCCTCCACATTGACTCGTGTACCGGTACCCCCTGTATTAGGCTCCACATTGACTTGCTACTGTAACACCCTGTATAACAGCCGACACATTGACTCTGTACCGGTATCCCCCCCCCCCCCCCCCCCCCCTGTAATATTGTTAAGTGTTTTTATCTGGCTGCCTCGTTTAATTACTTGGTTACTTCTGTTTTATCTCTTATTCTTATGCTCATCATTTTGTTTTTAACTGCACTGGTCGTGGGGAGTAGGGGCTCGAAGTAGGCAGTTCATCTGTGAGTCGACAGCCTTGGTATGTGCGGCTTTGGTGCATGTGACTTAATTTTTGACAAGTTGATGGTTGTATTGATGCATCACATACAAACACAGATATTTTTCTGTCAACACGAAGGTCATCAAGAGGTGGAAGATATGAATTCAGAAGTGCTTGATAGAGTATTTGAAGAACTTACTGAGACCGTAGCAGAAATAATGTGATAATTTTCTGTGTTTAGTTCACGTGTTTGTCGCGTAAAAATGTTGCAAAACAAGACCCAGAGTTTGTTGGGATGAGAAGAGAACATCTGAGTCGCAATTGAGATTCGCAGGAGGTTTGAAGTGTTACATTATATTTAATGTGACCATAGATTCAATTGATTGATGATAATGGAAGGGAAAACCTTCGTTATTTACTCCAGAATGACACGGTACCCGTCCCTCCCTCTCCGCTCTTCTATCCCTCTTCCATACCCTCTCCCGCCCTCTTCCTCTCTTCCCTCTCTTCCTCCCTCTCCTCCCTCTCTCTCCCTCTCCCCTCTTCGCTCTGCCTCCCTCTCTTCCCGTCTCCTCCCTCTTCTTCCCTCTCCTTACTCTTCTTCCTCCGTCCTCACCTCTTCCGCTCTCCTCCCCTCTCTTCCTCTCTTCCTCCCCTCTCCCTCCTTCCCTCATCACCCTCTTCATTCTCTCGCCTTTCCTCCTTCCCCTCTTCTCTCCCTCTTCCCTCTGTCACCTCCTCCCTATTTCCCTCTTCTTCCTTCTAACTCCCTCCCTCTCCTCCTCTTTTCCCTCTCCTTCCTCTCCACCCTCTCGTCCCTCTCCGCTCTCTCTATCCCTCTCTCTCCACCCTCTCCTTCCCTCTTCTTCACTCTCCTCCCTTTCTTCCTCCCTCTTCTTCCCTCTCTTCCCTCCCTCTCCACCCTCTCTTCACTCTCCTACCCTTTCTCTCCCTCTGCTTCCCTTCTCTTCCCTCCCTCTCCTCACCTCTTCTCCACCCTCTTCTTAACCCTCTCCTCCCTTTCTTCCTCCCTCTTCTTCCCTCTCTTCCCTCCCTCTCCTCCCTCTCTCTCCACCCTCTTCTCCCTCTCCTCCCTTTCTTTCCTCCCTCTTCCCCCTTCCTCTTCCCTCCTCTCCTCCCTTCTTCCCCTCCCTCTGCCTCCCCTCTCCTCCCTCCACCCTCTTCTAATCACG
>NW_019947857.1:0-12342 GCF_002910315.2 Salvelinus sp. IW2-2015
CAACCAACATGTTGGATCTCTGTTTAGTTGTCACTGTGTTAACCACAACCAACATGTTGGATCTCTGTTTAGTTGTCACTGTGTTAACCAACACCAACATGCTGGATCTCTGTTTAGTTATCACTGTGTTAACCACAACCAACATGTTGGATCTCTGTTTAGTTGCTACTGTGTTAACCACAACCAACATGTTGGATCTCTGTTTAGTTGTCACTGTGTTAACCACAACCAACATGTTGGATCTCTGTTAGTTGTCACTGTGTTAACCAACATGCTGGATCTCTGTTTAGTTGTCACTGTGTTAACCACAACCAACATGTTGGATCTCTTTTAGTTGTCACTGTGTTAACCACAACCAACATGTTGGATCTCTGTTTAGGGGTCAGTGCTCTAAAATGAGTCTCTCTGGGGAGAGGAGGAGGGGGGTCCTGCCTCTCAAAGGCATCTCTCTGGTGGACATGACCACGCTAAGAGGTGAGCTGACACATTTGTTTAAGAATGTACTATATTCTAAAACGTTTTTTAATCAGAATGTATTTCTTATGGGTACATTCTATATAACTGTTCTAGATTTTAGATGTGTATGGAAATTCTTTTTTTTGCAAAACGCTATATATCCATTGTTTAGCTGGAATGGAATGTTGGTATCCTGTATATTTGACTGTGATATGTGGTTGTCTCACCTAGGTATCTAAAGATGAATGTACTTACAGTGCCATGTTAATTTGAACCAGTTTTTCACTGAAGGAAAATAACATGCATTTTTATATTTATCATCAAATCAAGTCTGACATTTTAAGGTGGAAATTACAAACGTTAGACGCCTTTATAAAGCCTTGTACTGGTTTAATAATTTCTTTAAACAATAAAATAAAATGTCTCAACATTTCTGAAAATGGATATATCGTGTTTTGGAATTAAACTCTGTTTCCCCATCTGAGCTCAGAGTAGATGAGAGATGTAATGTTTGTCTCTGTTGTGTTGAAGCCCAATCAAGCAGGAGAGACCAGCCTCCCCTGTACCCAGCTGTGTGTCCATGAAGAGTGACCGGTCTATGGGTCTACCGATACTGTTTAGAGAGGGAGACTTTTCTACTGAACAAAGGTAAGAAGAACTCATGGGTCATGGTCAGTGAGTTAAACAACACTGTCTCTAGTCATTTCTCCTCTCCCATTTTCCCTTTTCTTTTTGTTGTGTTCATAATCCACAGGCTAATCCTTTTGTCCATTTTCATAGTCCGAAAACAATATTAAACAAACACAACATTCCCTCCCTGTGTGTGTGTGTGTGTTTGTGTGTAAGGTTCTGTATTTATTTTCTTAGTCAACCTTGTGGCCTGTTTCTTTGTGTTCTTGAATGTAACCCTGACAATCATTTTTGTTCATTGATTCATTCACCTGTGTTAGTTACTCACCTGGTCTCATCAGCTCCTTATTTAGTTCAGTTCCTTTGTGAGGTGTTTGTTGTGACTCTACTAAGCGTTTTCATAGCTCGTTTTTGAGTCCTAGTCCTAGTTTTGATTCACCTGCCTGTTTGCCTACCTGTGTATGACCATTGCCTGCCTGTGACCACAATTCCTACCTTCTGCGAAATAAACACCTGCCGCGCTCTGTGCGTGAATCTACACCTTTTTCTCCTTAAGTATTCATTACAGTGTGCACACTCCCTGGAAATGGAGATGTCATTTCTATCCTGATTGCCAAATCACTTTTACCCCGACCTACATGTACATTTTACCTCAATTATAGCCTCATTATTACCTCAACTACCTGGTACCCCTGCACATTGACTCAGTACTGGTATTCCTTATAGCCTCATTATTACCTCAACTACCTGGTACCCCTGCACATTGACTCAGTACTGGTACTCCTTATAGTCTCATTATTGTTATTTTGTGTTACTATTTTCTTTTTTTAATTTATAAGGACAAGGTATAAGAGTCTGGTGAACAGGTAGAAACTGGATCAGCAGCACTACAAGGTATAATGTACTGATAGAATGGCTAAGGGCCTCCCGGGTGGCGCAGTGGTCTGTGCCACCAGAGACTCTGGGTTCGAGCCCAGGCTCTGTCGCTACCGGCCACGACCGGGAGGTCCATGGGGCGACGCACAATTGGCCTAACGTCGTCCGGGTTAGGGAGGGTTTGGTCGGTAGGGATATCCTTGTCTCATCGCGCACTAGCGACTCCTGTGGRGGGCCGGGCACAGTGCACGCTGACCAGGTCGCTAGGTGCACAGTGTTTCCTCCAACACATTGGTACGGCTGGCTTCCGGGTTGGATGCGCTGTGTTAAGCAGTGCGGCTTGGTTGTGTTTCGGAGGACGCATGACTCTCGACCTTCGTCTCTTCCCAGCCCATACGGGAGTTGTAGTGATGAGACTACTAGAAACAATTGGATACTACGAAATTGGGGAGAAAAAAGGGGTAAAAAAAAAATGGCTAAGAAAGGGAGCGCTTCTCAAATCTTTCCTCACCATTATAATTATTGCAAAATACTGATGACGGATCAGCACCTAGAGGAATATTACCACCTATGGATGCAAATATTGAGGCGCCTTACTCCAATAAAAACCTCTGTCACTAGAGGTTTACGCACATGATCTTGTGCGCACTCTCCGTTCTTTTTCAATTCTATTGAATACGCTGTAGTCCGGTTGAAATATTATCCATTATATAGATATTAGACAAAGGATTAACATTATAATTATTTCACAATACTGATGACGGATCAGCACCTAGAGGAATATTACCACCTACGGCTGCAAATATTGAGGCGGCTTATTCTAATGCTTACCCAATAAAAATGCATTCAATCACGTTAGGCTACACATCATAAAATATATTGAGACAAATTACAGACAGTAGCCTACAAGTAGCAAAACATAACTCATTTGATCGAATGACCATAAAACGTGGCTCACATCAACACCATTATCCCAGAATAGAAAGATCCACTCCAATTTACACACCGCCCTAACAGATCCACAGATGATGCAATCTCTATTGCACTCCACACTGCCCTTTCCCACCTGGACAAAAGGAACACCTGTGAGAATGCTATTCACTGACTACAGCTCAGTAGAATGTTTGTTTAACATAATAATAAAAAATGAATATTACTAATGTAACCCACTGTAAAGACTGGGTTTAGTTGATTGTGTTGCACTGCTCATGTCCGCGTTCTGGATCTGCCCGCGTTCCCGTACAGAACTGTCCCGTTCAGTTACGGTGTGGCGCCAAGGTTATTGTCCGGTTACGGGCAGAGTGGGCTGAGGTGATCTTGGGGAATAATGAAGGAGTTCACTACATTATTGAGTAGCTAGCTAGCTACTCTACCAGCAGCATCCTCGTTATCCTAGCTAGTCGGTACAGCTAGGTAAGCTAGCTAGCTACTCTACCAGCAGCATCCTCGTTATCCTAGCTAGTCGGTACAGCTAGGTAAGCTAGCTAGCTACTCTACCAGCAGCATCCTCGTTATCCTAGCTAGTCGGTACAGCTAGGTAAGCTAGCTAGCTACTCTACCAGCAGCATCCTAGTTACCATAGCTAGTCGGTACAGCTAGGTAAGCTAGGTAGCTACTCTACCAGCAGCATCCTAGTTACCATAGCTACCACTACATCATCACCGGTTGCCTGCATCTCTTGTGGACCGATGTAGATCCCCGGTTGTTTCTTCCACCTGTTAAATCCTGTGGAGGGCTTCTCCCTCTCTCATTGATGGATGCTGGCTACCTCTGTCCGGTTCTCCTCTCTTCACTAGATGGACGGTAACTTTGGTGTTTAACCCCTCTGTGTCCAAGGACCGAAGTTTTGAACATTATTTTCGGGGCGCCTCAAGTAGGCTGGACACATGACATTTTTKCAACGTTTTTTTCTGATGAAAACTAGTTAATTGTTTGCGCGAGAAGGCAGAGTGACAACACAAGCTTTTTGGCGAGGCTGACTACTTGCTTGAGAATGTCACGTTCCTGACCTATTGTTCCTTTTTCTTTTATTTATTTAGTTGGTCAGGGCGTGAGTTGGGGTGGATTGTTTTTGTGTGTTTTGTCTAGTCTATGGGGTGTTGTATGTGTATGGGGCAGAGTAGAGTATAGTTGTCTAGTTATGTCTATGGCTGCCTGGATTGGTTCTCAATCAGAGACAGCTGTCATTCATTGTCTCTGATTGGGAGCCATATTTAAGGCAGCCATAGGCAGTAGGCTTTTGTGGGTAGTTGTCTATGTATGTTCTATGTTGCATGTTTGCACTTAGTTCAGTTTAGCTTCACGATCGTTTGTTTTGTTCATTTTGTAAGTGGTTGTTTTTTCCTTCATTAAAAGAAGATGTATTTTTCACGCGCTGCGCCTTGGTCCTCTCTCTCTCCCATAGACGATCGTGACAGAGAAGGCAGAGCGGCTTGATGCTGGTTGATGAATTTGACAATGAATGTACCTGGAAATATGTTTTTCTCGACCAGATGTGATTGAATTAAGGTTGATAATCGTAACAGTAATGAAGTATAATTTCAAAACATGAGCATAAAAACAGGTAATAAGAAACATGAATCATCATTATATTACTTCACAGTAATCTGTTAAATGCTTTTTCAGTCCTCTTGCGTTAGCAGTGTGTAAAGGCAGCGTGGAAAGGGACAGAAAAACCTAGCAGTACTACTGATTTCTCTGAGAGTGAGGCAGATATATATTATTACTGTGTAAAACCTAGCAGTACTACTGATTTCTCTGAGAGTGACGGCAGATATATATTATTACTGTGTAAAACCTAGCAGTACTACTGATTTCTCTGAGAGTGAGGCAGATATATATTATTACTGTGTAAAACCTAGCAGTACTACTGATTTCTCTGAGGGTGAGGCATATACAGTATATAGCATTTAGCAAAAAAACATGACTATTTGTCTCTCTGAAATTTTTTAGACATGTTTTATTTCACCTTTGTTTAACCAGGTAGGCCAGTTGAGAACAAGTTCTCATTTAAAACTGTGACCTGGCCAAGTTAAAGCAAAGCAGTGCGACACACACAACAACACAGAGTTACGCATGGAATAAACAAAACATACAGTCAATAATACAATAGAGAAAGTCTATATACAGTGTGTGCAAATGAGGTAGGATAAGAGGAGTGAGGCAATAAATAGGCCATAGTGGTGAAATTATTACAAATTAAACACTAGGGTGATAGATGTGCAGAAGATGAGTGTGTAAGTAGCGATACTGGGGTGCAAAATAAGTAAAATAACAATATGGTGATGAGGTAGTTGTGTCAGTGTCCAAAGAGAGGCCAGAAGTATACAGAATGGTGTCGTCTGCGTAGAGGTGGATCAGAGAATCACCAGCAGCAAGGCAGACATCATTGATTGATACAGAGAAGAGAGTCAGCCCGAGGATTGAACCCTGTGGTACCCCCATAGAGAATGCCAGAGGTCTGGACAACAGGCCCTCCAATTTGACACACTGAACTCTGTCTGATAAGTAGTTGGTGAACCAGGCGAGGCAGTCATTTCAGAAACCAAGGCTGTTCAATCAATCATTCAAATGTACTTATAAAGCCCTTCTTACATCAGCTGATGTCACAAAGTGCTGTACAGAAACCCAGCCTTAAACCCCAAACAGCAAGCAATGCAGGTGTAGAAGCACGGTGGCTAGGAAAAACTACCTAGAAAGGCCAGAACCTAGGAAGAAACCAAGAGAAACCAGGCTATGAGGGGTGGCCAGTCCTCTTCTGGCTGTGCCGGGTGGAGATTATAACAGAACATGGCCAAGACGGTCAAATGTTCATAGATGACCAGTAGGGTCAAAGAAAAGAGATCACAGTGGTTGTCCGAGGGTGCAACAGGTCAGCACCTCAAGAGTAAATGTCTCTTGGCTTTTAATAGCCGATCATTAGGAGTATCTCTACCGCTCCTGCGGTCTCTAGAGAGTTGAAAACAGCAGGTCAGGTAGCACGTCCGTGAACAGGTCAGGGTTCCATAGGCAGAACAGTTGAAAACTGGAGCAGCAGCAGGGCCAGGGGACTGGGGACAGCAAGGAGTCATCAGGCCAGGTAGTCCTGAGGCATGGTCCAAGGGCTCAGAGTATTCGCGAGAGAGAAAGAGAGAGAGAAAAAGCGAGAAAGAAAATTAGGGAGAGCATACTTAAATTCACACAGGACACCGGATAAGACAGGAAAATACTCCAGATTTAAGACTGACCCTAGCCCCCCGACACATAAACATATGCAGCATAAATGGCGGAGGCTGAGACAGGAGGGGTCGGGAGACACTGGGCCCGTCGACGAAACCCCACGGACAGGGCCAAACAGGCAGGATATAACCCCCACCCACTTTGACAAGAAGCCCAGCCCCCAACCACTAGAAGGATATCTCAACACACCAACGTACCATCCTGAGACAAGGCAGAGTATAGCCCACAAAGATCTCCGCCACGGCACCACCTAGGGGGGCACCAACCAGAACGGAAGATCAACATAGTGACTCAACCCACTCAAGTGACGCACCCCTCCCAGGACGGCATGAAAGAGCACCGTAAGCCAGTGACTCAGCCCCTGTAATAGGGTTAGAGGCAGAGAATCCCAGTGGAGAGAGGGCAACCGGCCAGGCAGAGACAGCAAGGGTGTTCATTGCTCCAGTGCCTTTCCGTTCACTCTCAAACCCCTGGCCAGACTACACTCCAATCATAGGACCTACTGAAGAGATGAGTCTTCAATAAAGACTTAAAGGTTGAGACCGAGTCTGCGTCTCTCCATGGATAGGCAGACCATCCAAAAATGGAACTCTATGGAGAAAGCCTTGCCTCCAGCTGTTTGCTTAGAAATTCAGATTAGCCTTAACGTCAGCAGCCTGGCCCCGGTAAAGCCGTGTATGATCGCTGGATGATTTGTTTTAAGTCTAATATTGCGTGTAATTGAGTCCCCAATGACTAGGGTTTTCCAATTTGTCAGAGCTAATGGTGGAGGCTTCGGTGTCTCAGACCCCGTAACGGGAGGAGTAGAACCAGAGAAGGCTCGGCCTCTGACCCCTGCTTAATGGTGGAGCACGGAGCCAACGGTTTAAAGTTTGTCGCTGAATGAGCGACACCGGTGAGTTTCTAACAGCATTTCCTCAGAAGCCATGAGAAAGTTGTCCGGCTCTGTGGGACGTGCCGAGGGGATTTATACTACTATCTGTACTTACTGGTGGCACAAACGCTGTTTCATCCTTTCCTACACTTTAAATTACCCTTGCCTAACGATTGCGTCTGAAGCTGGGCTTGCAGAACAGCTATCCTCTCCATAAGGCGATCGTTTTCCTGTATATTATGAGGACAGCGACTGCAATTAGAAGGCATTATGTTGATGTTACTACTTAGCTTCGGCTGGTGGAGGTCCTGACGAACCACGTCCAGATAAAGCGTCCGGAGTGAAAAAGTTGAATGAAACATGTAGAGCGATGGAAAAACTAAAAAAATATAAACGGTAATGTCACGTTCTGACCATAGTTCTTTTGTGTTTTCTTTGTTTTAGTGTTGGTCAGGACGTGAGCTGGGTGGGCATTCTATGTTGAGTGTCTAGTTTTCACGTTTCTATGTTTGGCCTGATATGGTTCTCAATCAGAGGCAGGTGTTAGTCATTGTCTCTGATTGGGAACCATATTTAGGTAGCCTGGATTGTGTTGGGTTATGTGGGTGGTTGTCTTCTGTCTTTGTATCTATGCACTAGGACTGTTTCGTTTTTTTTTTTACATTTGTTGATTTGTAGTTTGTAGCGTTCACGTTTTTGTTAAACATGATAAACACTAACCACGCTGCACTTTGGTCTGATCCCTGCTACACCTCCTCTTCAGACGAAGAGAAGAAAATCTGCCGTTACAAGTAATTAAAAAGTAAAAACCTTAATGTTGGTAGGTAGCAAAGTAAGGTTCGGAACAAAATGCACAGCAGCAAGTTGTGACCGGAAATAACATGTGTACTACACTAAGCCTGTTGAGTCTGCCGATAAGAATGTGGTGATTGACAGAGTCGAAAGCCTTGGCCAGGTCGATGAATGCAGCTGCACAGTAATGTCTCTTATCGATGGCGGTTATGATATCGTTTAGGACCTTGAGCGTGGCTGAGGTGCACCCATGACCAGCTCTGAAACCAGATTCCATAGCGGAAAAGGTACGGTGAGATTCGAAGTGGTCGGTAATCTGTTTATTAACTTGGTGAAGACCTTAGAATGGCAGGGCAGGATAGTAATAGGTCTGTAGCAGTTTGGGTCTAGAGTGTCTCCCCCTTTGAAGACGGGGATGACTGCGGCAGCTTTCAAATCTTTGGGAATCTCAGACGATACGAAAGAGAGGTTGAACAGGCTAGTAATTGTGGTTGCAACAATTTCAGCAGATCATTTTAGAAAGAGAGGGTCCAGATTGTCTAGCCCGGCTGATTTGTAGGGGTCCAGGTTTTGCAGTTCTTTAAGAACAACAGCTATCTGGATTTGGGTGAAGGAGAAATGGGGGAGGCTTGGGCGAGTTGCTGTGGGGAGTGCAGGGCTGTTGACCGGGGTAGGGTTAGCCAGGTGAAAAGCATTGCCAGCTGTAGAAAAATGCTTATTGAAATTCTCAATAATCGCAGATTTATCAGTAGTGACAGTGATTCCAAGCCTGGGAGGAGGCAGCTGGGAGGAGGTGCTCTTATTCTCCATGGACTTTACAGTGTCCCAGAACATTTTTGAGTTTGTGCTACAGGATGCAAATTTCTGCTTGAAAAAGCTAGCCTTAGCTTTCCTAACTGCCTGTGTATATTTGTTCCTGACTTCCTTGAAAAGTTGCATATCACGGGGGCTATTCGATGCTAATGCAGAATGCCACAGGATGTTTTTGTGTTGGTTAAGGGCAGTCAGGTCTGGAGAGAACCAAGGGCTATATCTGTTCCTGGTTCTACATTTTTTTGAATGGGGCATGCTTATTTAAGATGGTGAGGAAGGCACTTTTAAAGAATGACCAGGCATCCTCTACTGACGGGATGAGGTCAATATCATTTCAGGATACCTGGGCCAGGTTGATTAGAAAAGGCCTGCTCGCTGAAGTGTTTTAGGGAGCGTTTGACAGTGATGAGGGGTGGTCGCTTGACCGCAGGCAATGAGGCAGTGATCGCTGAGATCCTGGTTGAAGACAGCAGAGGTGTATTTGGAGGGCAGGTTGGTTAGGAAGATATCTATGAGGGTGCCCGTGTTTAAGGATTTGGGGTTGTACCTGGTGGGTTCATTGATAATTTGTGTGAGATTGAGAGCATCAAGCTTAGATTGTAGGATGGCCGGGGTGTTAAGCATGTCCCACTTTAGGTCACCTAACAGCTCGAGCTCTGAAGATAGATGGGGAGCAATCAGTTCACATATGGTGTCCAGAGCACAGCTGGGGGCAGAYGGTGGTCTATAGCAAGCGGCGACGGTGAGAGACTTGTTTCTGGAAAGGTGGATTTTTAAAAGTAGAAGCTCAAATTGTTTGGGGACAGACCTGGATAGTATGACAGAACTCTGCAGGCTATCTCTACAGTAGATGCAACACCACCCCCTTTGGCAGTTCTATCTTGTCGGAAAATGTTATAGATAGGGATGGAAATGTCAGGGTTTTTGGTTTTTTGGTGGTCTTCCTAAGTCAGATTCAGACACAGCTAGGACATCCAGATTGGCAGAGTGTGCTAAAGCAGTGAATAAAACAAACTTAGGGAGGAGGCTTCTAATGTTAACATGCATGAAACCAAGGCTTTTACGGTTACAGATGTCACAATGAGAGATGCCTGGGAATGGGAGTGGAGCTAGCACTGCTGGGCCTGGATAACCTTCACATCCCCAGAGGAGGAGTAGGATAAGGGCTAAAGGCTAAAAGGACTGGTTGAACAGAGAGTAAATGAAGTAGAATTCTGGGCATGTGGGAATAGATTCAAGCATAATGTACAGGCACAGGTATGGTAGAATGTGAATACAGTGAGGGTAAACCTGTGCATAGAGTGACGATGAAGAGATTTTGTCTCTGAAATATCATTTAAACCAGGTGATGTCACCGCATGTGTGGGAGGTGGAACTAAAGGATTAACTAATACGCTATGAGCAGGGCTAGAGGCTCAAACAGTGAAATAAGGCAATAATTGCTAACCAAAACCGCAATGGACAAGGCATATTGACGTTAGGGAGAAGCATGCGTAGCCAAGTGATCATAGAGGCCAGTGGGCCGGGACTAGCAAGCTAGCAGAAGGGCCTTAGAGGGAACGTCGCACGGAAGAAAGTGATGAAACTATCAAGTGATAGATTTTAAACAAATACCTATCTGTCATTGAACAACCCCATTGCCATGATTAATAGTGAAAAATCACACCGATCTCTTTCATAATTTCTATAAACAATAACATTTCATTACCAACATTTCTGAAAATGGATATATAGCGTTTTGGAATGAACTCTTCTATGTCCCCATCTGAGCTCAGAGTAGATGAGAGATGTATGTTTGTCTCTGTTGTGTTGAAGCCCAATCAAGCAGGAGAGAGCAGCCTCCCTGTTCCAGCTGTGTGTCCATGAGAGAGTGACCGATCTATGGTCTACCTATACTGTTTAGAGGAGGACTTTGTACTGAACAAAGGTAAGAAGAACTATGGGTCATGGTCAGTGAGTTAAACAACACTGTCTCTAGTCATTTCTCCTCTCCATTTTCACTTTATTGTGTTGTTTTCATAATCCATAGTCTATCCTTTGTCCTTTTCATAGTCCTAAAACAATATTAAACAAACACAACGTTCCCTCCCTCCCTGTGTGTGTGTGTGTGTGTGGTGTGTGGTGTGGTGTGTGTGTTGTGTGTGTGTGTTGTGTGTGTGTGTGTGTGTGTGTGTGTGTGTGTGTGTGTGTGTGTGTGTGGTGTGTGTGTGTTGTGTGTGTGTTGTGTGTGTGTGTACTCCTGGATGAGGAGATGTAATCTCATGTTTTGTCCACAGAAACCAACAGGAGAGATCAGAGTCAGAGATTCTCAGTGGTCAGTCTTCCCAGAGTCATCAAACAGACCTGGCCTCCATATTCAGTGTAAGTTGTCCTGTTATGTAAATTTGTTTTTGTTTACCTCAAGTAAAGTTAATCTGTCAATCATTCATTAATGTGTTAATGAAAAAGCATTTCTTCTTTTGCTTAACTTATTTTATTTATTTATTTTAGTTGCTGACATTTGTGAAGAACGAGTTGAAGATGTTCAAGAGGATTCTTAGTCCAGAACTCCCAGAAGGCTTTGAGAGTCAGAAGCAGGATAAGGAAGTGGTGGATGCTGAAGATGAGAAGCAGGAGAGCAGTGCCAGAGAGGGGGCTCTGAAGATCACACTGCACGTCCTGAGGAAAATGAACCAGAAGGAGCTTGCTGACACACTGAAGAAATGTAAGATCTGTCTGCCTCATGTTGAATGCTGTTTTATAACATTTAAAAGCTGTAGCTAAAGTACAGCTAAAGTAGCTGCGTAACTCAATGATATTGTAGCAGCCTTAACACAACACCTAGTGATCTCATCAAGTAGCAGCAGGGATGTGTTGTGGTGATTAATTTAGAGAGAGAGAGACAAAATTAATAATACCATCAATAATACCAATAACAATATAATCAGTCACACCAGTCTGTAATGCATTATGAAAACATTTACACATTTATACAGTCAGTTAAGAGAATAAATAATTATAATTTAAACTTTATAACAGTCCTACAATACTGTAGGCATTAAAACAGACGTAATATTAATATCCTCTGTGGTCTTTCTAGATTCAGATGAGCTTGCRMTGATTTGCCAACGTGAACTCAAATCTAATCTAAAGAAGAAGTTTCAATGTGTATTTGAGGGGATCGCTAAACAAGGAAACCCAACACTTCTCAATAAGATCTACACAGAGCTCTACATCACAGAGGGTGGAACAGGAGAGGTCAATAATGAACATGAGCTGAGACAGATTGAGACAACAGCCAGGAAACAAGCAAGACCAGAGACTGCAATCAAATGTAACGACATCTTCAAACCCTTAACTGGACAAGACAAACTTATCAGAACTGTGCTGACAAAGGGAGTCGCTGGCATTGGAAAAACAGTCTCTGTGCAGAAGTTCATTCTGGACTGGGCTGAAGGAAAAGCAAATCAGGATGTCCAATTTGTATTTTCATTCCCTTTTCGGGAGCTGAATTTGATGAAAGGGGACAAACACACTTTCATTGAACTTCTTAATCACTTCTCAATGGAAACAAAACAAGCAGGAATCTCCATCTTCAACAAGTACAAAGTTCTGTTCATCTTTGATGGTCTGGATGAGTGCCGACTGCCCCTAGACTTCCAGAAGAACAAGATCTGTTGGGACGTCACAGAGTCAACCTCAGT